>NW_012148619.1:1560554-1561755 GCF_000956105.1 Propithecus coquereli | reverse complement strand
TTTTAGTTGTCCAGATCATTTCTTTCTATTTTTTAGTAGAGACGGGGTCTCGCTCTTACTCAGGCTGGTCTCAAACTCCTGACCTTGAGCGATCCACCCGCCTCGGCCTCCCAGACTGCTAGGATTACAGGCGTGAGCCACTGCGCCCGGCCCCATCTTATAATTGCAAAGGACTTTACAATCGTTTTTCATAGTGGGTATGATTGGCATGGAATGTAGCCCAGTCTTTCATTCTTCTGTGATAATCAGAATCTTGTCAAAAAGTATAAGTTTTAAATGTACAAATAATAATGAATATAATAAGCAAAACCTAATTAGAATTCTTGTTGTTAGTGTCCTGTTAGTTGCAAGGTTCAAGCCAGGCCTCCCTCATCCTGGTCCTTGCTCTGCACTAAGACTGAAACATTCACTGGGGCAGTGTTTATTCAGCCAAATGAAGCAGAGAATTGAGATGTCTCAGCTGTCAAGTTGCTACATGTAAAAGTATTTCTTTGGTTGAGGGGTTATTAGAATTATTGACCTATTTCTGCACTTTTCATAAAAAAGTTATAGGTAGGGAATTCAGGGGTATGAGTTGTATTTATTTTAGCTGTGTATTCTCAACCCTTACTAGCATGGAGTCTGGCAAGTACTAAATGGATATGTATTATTATAATAGCCCTGTGAAAATAAGTACTCATCCTGTTTTATGGATGAGCAGTCTGGGACTTAGAGGGGTTAAATAGCTAGCTACTAAGTGATGGGACCAGGACTTAACTTCAGATTTGTCTTACTCCGTGTATCTCACCCATATACTATTGTATCTGTGGAGATATACATATGTATATATACATACATACATATACACATATATGCGTGTATATCTCTGCGTGTGTGTGTATATATATATATAAATATATATATAGCCTGTCATGCCTAGCAATATGACCTTTCACTGATTATTTTTCCATCATACTTTTCTTTTACTTCCCTTTACTGGGATTCTCCAGCCATAGTGTCCCACAATCCTAGAGCACCAAGACTTAGAGAATGGCCTTTTACAACAGAAAATGTGAGGAGATGGCAAAGGAACCATAACCTCTGGAGTATTTAGCCCTGGCTAAATGAAGAACTGAGGCAAGTGCTTCAACAGGTTGACCTGATAGATGGAGGATACCAGTTACAAAACCTGAAAATCATAGCTTAGCTTAGTCTACCTTAA
>NW_012148619.1:1556342-1560356 GCF_000956105.1 Propithecus coquereli | reverse complement strand
CCTAAAAATCCTGTACTCTGCCTTTTCATCCTCCCTTTCTCCAAACCTTTGGTAACTACTAATCTTTTTAATGTCTGCATAGTTTTACCTTGTCCATAATGTCATAGTTGGAATCACACAGTGTATAACCTTTCAGATTGACTTCTTTTACTTAGTATTGTTGAAACACTAAGATTCAGTCTAGGTCCAGTTGCTTGTCGCACAAAGATGCAATTATTGAGACAACGGAGGATTGCCAAGGAAGAAAGGAATTTTTAAATATGACAGATGTCATGTCCCAGTTAATGGGAGAAGCTGCCTCAAATCTTCCTGCCTAATACAGACATGGGCTTTTTGAAGGAGTGGCCATATGCCTTGGGGCAGGTTGAGGGGGTGGTGAATCTTGGTGTCAGGAAGTCTCAATTCCTTTGTCTTGCAGAAAATCCATCGTGTTTCTGAGAAACAACTCAGAAGGTCAAATAGTTAATAAAGGGAGAGGGTTATAAAAAACATAAACAGGGGTCATTTAAATTTATTCTTGGTGCCTGTTACATTAGTAATGTGCATTCCTCTGTGTCTTTTCATGACTTGACAGCTTATTTCTTTTTAGCACTGAATAATATTCCATTGTCTCAATGTACCACAGTTGGTTTATCCATTCATCTACTGAAGAACATCTTGGATGCTTCCAGGTTTTGAAAATTGTGAATAAAAGCTGCTATAAACATCTGTGTGCAGGTTTTTTGTGGAAATAAGTTTTCAACTCATTTGGGTAAATACCAAGGAGAGTGATTGTTGGGTTGAATGGTAAGACTATGTTTAATTTTCTAAGATACTGCCAAACTATCTTCCAAAGTGGTTGCACCATTTTGCTTTCCCAGCAGTAAATGAGAGTTTCCGTTGCTCCGTGTCCTGTTCAACATTTGGTGTTGTCAGTGTTTTGACTTGGGCCATTTTGACAGGTGTGTAGTAGAATCTCATTGTTGCTTTAATTTGCAATTCTCTGATGACAGATGATATTAAGTATCTTTTCATATACTTATTTGTCATCTGTTTATATGATTGGTATGTTCAGGTCTTTTGCCCATTTTTAAATCAGGTTCATTTTATTAGTTTTGAATTTTTAGAGTTTTTCATATATTTTAGATAACAGTCCATTATTAGATATGTCTTTTGCAAGTATTTTCTCCCAGTCTGTGGCTTCCCTTCTCATTCTCTTGATAGTGTCTTTCACAGAGTAGAAGTTTTTCATTTAATTATGTCCAGCTTATCAATTCTTTCTTTCATGGGTCATGACTTTGCTGTTTTATCTAAAAAGTCATCACCATACTCGGAGGCATCTAGCTTTTCTCCTGTGTCATCTTCTAGGAGTTTCATAGTTTTGCTTTTTAAACTTAGGTCCATGATCCACTTTGAGTAAATTTTTGTGAAAAGTGTAAGGTCTGTGTCTAGATAAATTGTATTTCATGTGGATGTCCAGCACCATTTTTTGAAAAGACTATCTTTTCTCTATTGTATTGCCTTTGCTCTTTTGTCAAAGATCAGTTGACATATTTATGTGGGTCTGTTTCTTGGCCCTTTATTCTGTTCCACTGACCTATTGGTCTGTTCTTGTGCCATTTTCACACTGTATTGATTATTATAGCTTTATAGTAAGTCTTGAGTTGGGTAGTGTCAGTTCTGAATTTCTTCTTCTCCTTCAATATCGGATTGACTGTTCTGGGTTTTTTGCCTCTCCATGTGAACTGTAGAATCAGTTTGTTTATATCCACAAAATAACTTGCTGGGAGTTTGATTGAGATTGTGTTGAATCTGTAGATCTGGGAAGAACTGACATCTTGACAATATAGAGCCTTTCTCTCTATGAACATGGAATATCTCTCTTATTTCTTCTTTGATTTCTTTTATCAGAGTTTTGTAGTTTTACTCATGTATATTTTGTATATATTTTGTTAGAATTATACCTAAGTATTTCATTTTGGGGGATGCTAATGTAAATGGTTTTGTCTTTTTAACTTCAAATACCACTTGTTCACTATTAGTATATAAAAAGGAGATTGACTTTTATATATCAACCTTGTATCCTTCAGTCTTGATATAATTGCTTATTAGTTCCAGGAGGTTTTTTTTTCTTCTTCTTCCTTTTTTGGGTCAGTTCTTTCAGATTTTCTACATAAATGATCTTGTCAGATGCAAACAAAGACAATTTTATCTCTTCCTTCCCAACATGTATACCTTTTATTTCCTTTTCTTATTGCATTATCTGGAACATCCAGTACAATATTGAAAAGGAGGTGGTAAGAGGGGTCATCCTTGCCATGTTCTTGATCTTAGCAGGAAAGCCTAGGATTTCTAGCCACTAAGTATGGTGTTAGCCATAGATTTTTTGTAGATGTTCTTTATCAAGTTGAGGAAGTTCTATATTACAAGTGTGCTGAGAATTTTTATCATGAATGGGTGTTGAATTTTGTCAGATAACCTTTTTTGCATCTATTGATTTTATTATGTGATTTTTCTTCTTTGGCCCATTGATGTGGATGGCTTATATTAGCTGATTTTCAAATGTTGAACCAGCCTTGCATACCTGGCATATATACTATGTTTATGTTGTAATATATAATTCTTTTTATACATTAATGCATTTGACTTGCTAATATTTTGTTAAGGATTTAACTTTTTCTTTAAGCTACATTTCTTTTTAAAAATTATTGTTCTAAAAAAAGCTACACATTATTATAGAAAATTTGGACCGAAAAGTAAAAAAGAAAAAAGTACTCGTAATCCCACCACTAATAGATAAAACACTAACATTTTGGTATATTTTTTATAGTCTTTTATAATAGAAATAATAATAGTCACAATAGCAACAGTAAATACCACTATTACTTCATTGAGTAACTTCATTGAAGTAACTAAGTGGATAACTGAGGTAAAGATCTCATGGTGCTTTATTAACAAAGTAGGGGTGATGAAAAGAAGTGAAGAAGCTGCAAATGACTGCTTTTGCGTCAAAGCTTCCGATGAGGATGAGAAGATGGTTTAATGAAGAATTTAAGTGCTTACTTTCTTTTT
Organism: Propithecus coquereli; assembly: GCF_000956105.1. Classification (NCBI taxonomy): domain Eukaryota; kingdom Metazoa; phylum Chordata; class Mammalia; order Primates; family Indriidae; genus Propithecus; species Propithecus coquereli. The sequence goes on along the minus strand of NW_012148619.1, from coordinate 1,557,305 downwards.
TTTTTTTTAAGAGACAGGGTCTTGCTTTGTCACCTGGCTAGAGTGCAATGGCACTATCATAACTTATTGCAGTCTCAAACTTCTGGGTTCATGCTATTCTCCTGCCTCAGCCTCCTGAGTAGCTGGGAGTACAGGCGCATGCCACCATACCTGGCTAATTTTTTTTTTTTTTTTTAATTTTTTGTAGAGATCGTCTCACTATTCCCACGCTGGTCCTAAACTCTGGCTTTAAGCAGTCCTCCCACCTTGGCCTCTCAATATGCTGGGATTATGGGAGTGAGCCACCATGCCCAGCCTAAATGCTCACTTTAGTAGACTTTTTCTCTGCCATTCTCAATGCCCCATTGCAAAAGCTGAGCAAATTAGGCTTCTATCTAGGTTACTGAGAATGACATCACGGAGAATGTTGGTAATGGGATGTAGTTCAGAGTTCATGTCTGCTGTATTTGTAGGCTGCTGGATAATATCCAAGCCTGGGGAGTGGGCAGTTGTTTTATTCACAAATAGTGGCTATTCCACGCATACACAAAGGACACAGGAAATGAGACATCTTGCCGTCTGTTGAAAAAATCCTATATCCTTGTTGATGAAGCTCTGCTCTGCCAGCAGTGGAGACTGGCAGAAGTTTGAAAGGAGTTCTCTTGGCGTATAATGCCAGAATAAATGCTGGAGGGTGTACAGAAACCTTAACTTTGAGCTTCCCAACTTGAAAATTTCCATAGACACTGGCAAGGGAGGACACTGTGTGGTAGCAGTAAGGACAGCTTGCAGCATCTGAAAAAGTTCCATTTCCTGCTCATTTGTTCTTCTATTTTAGAAAAGTGGCCATTCAGATGAAGAAGAGGGAAGTAAAAATGGACTTCTTGACTTTTTAGAGGAGGTATTTAGAGTCTTCATCCTCTATTTCATGTAGTCCACAATTTTTAAAATTATTTTTAAATTAGCCTCCTTTAAACCTTGCAG
>NW_012148619.1:1553930-1555817 GCF_000956105.1 Propithecus coquereli | reverse complement strand
CCTGCCTCACCCTCCCAGAGAGCTAGGATTACAGGCGTGAGCCACCACGCCCGGCCGAGAACTGTAGTTTTTAGCGGGATGGAGTTTTGATGACAAGGAAATGAAATGGAACCTGAAAGGGAGTCTTGAAAGCTACTTCACTCCTGCCATTGGCAAGAGTTCTTTTCCAGAACACCCAAAGTACCACATGCCCAATTTCCCAGGGAGACTTTCCCTTGAGTTCCAAATTTGAATGGCTGCTATGACCCAGAAATTTGTTCTTACCATTTTGAATTAGGTTGGAGAATACCTATTTGTTGATTAGTAGAGAATGAGAGTGGGAAGGAGGCACAAAGGTATTATAGGGTGGCTTATTTTGCCTTCGGTTTTCATTTGTGGCCTGATCTGTATAAAATAAAATATCTTGTTAAAAAACATTTGTAAAACAATGGGAAATAGAGAATTTTAAGACCCACGATTTATTCACCTACTGTATTCTATTCCACACCTTTCCTGTCTGTGAAATCAGCATCCTAACTTTGAACCACGTGTGTATGTGATGCCTAGTAAAATAAGTTGTGAGTCAGTTTTTATTGCAATCGCCATTTTTAGTCACTTGTAGCCATTAAGAGAGTTTCTCAGATATTTAGAAAAGTTTGGTCTCTGAGAGAAGGTGGTAGTCATTTAAGACCTAATTTTATTTCAAGGATAAAGATCTATCAATAAATGATTACCATAAAGCATAATAATCCTAAAATATACACACTAAAAATAAAAAGGAATTATGTAAATAATCATTAATCATAGCTCTTAACCTGATACAGAATTTGCAGGGACATTAATAACATTTAATACTCTCCCTTCCCTTTTCTCCAGCACCAGGGAGAGCACCTGTAGAAAGTATATGAATTCCTGAGGGCTTCTGTAACATAGTCACTTACTGTGTGAGTGGATACGTATCATACATGCCTTATTTTGCATGAATGTTCTTATGGCAGCATTGCAAAAGGTGCTTAGGGTATCAATTTTTAAAAGGCTAATTAAAAATAGTCTCATCTCCTTCCCCCCTCCTTTAGTCTTTCTCTTCCTCAATCTCTGAGGTTTTCCCAGTTTGACTTCCCTTCTGATAGACTAACAGTGAGTGAACAGAGCACCAATCAGTGAACAAGAAGACTGGAGTCTTTGCCTCTTCTACAGATTTGCCCCTGTGTTCGTTTCCTTAACTGTAAAAGGAAGGAGTTCACTTAGGTGACAACTACTTTCTATTCCAGGTCTAAAATCCTCTATTGGCCTTTCTCCTTTTGTCTACTCTTCTTCCTCCCTATCTCAGCTACTCATAATATGCATAGCTGTTTTAAAAATACTCATAAAATAAACATAGTTGTGAGGAAACATCAATAAATGCAATTGCTGGCAAGATTTGGAGTTTAGAAGTTCTTATTTTGATAGCTACTCATTTTGTTTGCCTTTCTTATGCCCTAGCCAAATATAGCCAACAGTCATATTTTTGTTCACAGTTACTATTGTAAAACAAAACAATGCTATATTTCCACCCATCAGGTAGTAAACATTTAAAAGTTTGATATTATCCAATATTGGTGAGGGTGTAGGGAAGTGCTTACTTTCACACATTGTTGTAGGAAAGTAATTAGCACATCTTATTTGAAGGGCAGCTTGGCAGTATCAGTCAGTATTTTTAGAGTATATATAAATTGACTCAGTGGCTCCAAAGGTCTCTAAAGAAACTCATATGCAAATATTAAGAGGTATATCCAAGGATGTTCATTGCTGTATTATTTATAACAGCAAAAATTTGGAAAATCCTGTATTTCCATTTAGTGAGCGATGGTTAAATAGGAGATAAACACACACACACATCTCTGTGTCAAATACAGATAGTAAAAATAC
>NW_012148619.1:1551631-1553880 GCF_000956105.1 Propithecus coquereli | reverse complement strand
CTGAATCTTTGCCTTATCATCGCTCACCGGCTGCATGACATCAAGCAAGTGACTTAACTACCGTGGGCTTCAGTTTCTCCTAACAAAATGAAAATATTGTTGCCTACCTGAGCATTCAGTGAGAAATGTGCATATGATGATACCTGGAACACTGCACATGGTAGATATTAATATTGTTTTCATTATTATTTCTAAGACCTTATTTATGTCATAGATTAAAAGACAAAATGTCCAATGACCAAAACAGGGCCAAAGTTAGGCTTGTCTTCTGTTTCAAGCAGCGTTGCTCTAACTCCATTTCCCGCTTTATAATGTGAGCAGTATCATGAGGTTTAGTGCTATTGTGGGTATACAGCGTCCTGAAGCATATATTGTGATGATGTCTGTTTCTCATTGATGAGCCTGGTCGTTGTCAAAAGTAACTTCAGACTTCAGGTCTTTGGATCACCTGGTTAGATCTTTTTCAGAATTTTTCAGACACTTATGAGGGGCCACAGAATGACTGAGGTTTCCATAGAACCTTCAAATGACAGGGGCAACATGTGCTAAGTGCTTAGCTATTGTGGAAGCCATTAAATGGGCTTAAGTTGAAAAGGGCTTTTCAAAACTTTGATGTGTTATAGAAAGGAGGAGTCAGATTGTGAGGTCTAGTATTACCTGGGAAGGCAGAGAAAATGGAAATGTTGACATGTTTGGGAGTAAGTTTCAGGCAGAAGAATTATCCTGCCTGGCCCTTTGGATGCTCATCCTTCCCCGAGATCTTCTCTAGGCTACTTAGTTTTATATTGACTTTTTAAAATAGACTTTATTTTTTAGAGTGGTTTTAGGTTCACAGAAAAATTGAATGGAAAATACAGAGTTCTCATGTACTGAATCCCCATCCCACATGCACAGCCTGCCCTACCCTCAACATCCTGCACAAGAGTAGTACATTTGTTATAATTGATAAACCCATACTGACACATTGTTATCATTCAAAGTCCGTAGTTCACAATAGGGTTCATTATTGGTGTTGTACATTCTGTGGGTTTTGACAAATGTATAATGACATGTATCCACCATTATTGTATCATACAGAATAGTTTCACTATCCTAAAAATCCTGTACTCTGCCTTTTCATCCTCCCTTTCTCCAAACCTTTGGTAACTACTAATCTTTTTAATGTCTGCATAGTTTTACCTTGTCCATAATGTCATAGTTGGAATCACACAGTGTATAACCTTTCAGATTGACTTCTTTTACTTAGTATTGTTGAAACACTAAGATTCAGTCTAGGTCCAGTTGCTTGTCGCACAAAGATGCAATTATTGAGACAACGGAGGATTGCCAAGGAAGAAAGGAATTTTTAAATATGACAGATGTCATGTCCCAGTTAATGGGAGAAGCTGCCTCAAATCTTCCTGCCTAATACAGACATGGGCTTTTTGAAGGAGTGGCCATATGCCTTGGGGCAGGTTGAGGGGGTGGTGAATCTTGGTGTCAGGAAGTCTCAATTCCTTTGTCTTGCAGAAAATCCATCGTGTTTCTGAGAAACAACTCAGAAGGTCAAATAGTTAATAAAGGGAGAGGGTTATAAAAAACATAAACAGGGGTCATTTAAATTTATTCTTGGTGCCTGTTACATTAGTAATGTGCATTCCTCTGTGTCTTTTCATGACTTGACAGCTTATTTCTTTTTAGCACTGAATAATATTCCATTGTCTCAATGTACCACAGTTGGTTTATCCATTCATCTACTGAAGAACATCTTGGATGCTTCCAGGTTTTGAAAATTGTGAATAAAAGCTGCTATAAACATCTGTGTGCAGGTTTTTTGTGGAAATAAGTTTTCAACTCATTTGGGTAAATACCAAGGAGAGTGATTGTTGGGTTGAATGGTAAGACTATGTTTAATTTTCTAAGATACTGCCAAACTATCTTCCAAAGTGGTTGCACCATTTTGCTTTCCCAGCAGTAAATGAGAGTTTCCGTTGCTCCGTGTCCTGTTCAACATTTGGTGTTGTCAGTGTTTTGACTTGGGCCATTTTGACAGGTGTGTAGTAGAATCTCATTGTTGCTTTAATTTGCAATTCTCTGATGACAGATGATATTAAGTATCTTTTCATATACTTATTTGTCATCTGTTTATATGATTGGTATGTTCAGGTCTTTTGCCCATTTTTAAATCAGGTTCATTTTATTAGTTTTGAATTTTTAGAGTTTTTCATATATTTTAGATAACAGTCCATTATTAGATATGTCTTTTGCAA
>NW_012148619.1:1524917-1541816 GCF_000956105.1 Propithecus coquereli | reverse complement strand
TCAGATAGGAACCGTGGTTTGTATGTTGGCGAAGGCTGTGTAGCAATAACTCTACTCTTTCATTTCTTTGTATGTCCATCTTATTCTTACTTGTCTGTGTTCTACAGGTGACTCGGGACCAGATGAAGGTGTTTATACAGCAGGAATTTAAGAAAGTTCAGAAAGTGATTGCTGATGAGGAGCAGAAGGCCCTTCATCTAGTGGACATCCAGGAAGCAATGGCCACAGCTCATGTGACTGAGATACTGGCAGACATCCAATCCCACATGGATAGGTTGATGACTCAGATGGCCCAAGCCAAGGAACAACTTGATACCTCTAATGAATCAGCTGAGCCAAAGGCAGAGGTAAACAAAAATACCCATAATTAGTAGTAGTAGGAGAAAAAGGAGGAAACTGCCACATTTGCTAGCTCTGGAAATGCTCCCTTGTGGTCCAGGAACATGAATAAATTGAAAGCTTAGATAGGCTATAAGTATTTCAACTGGTATATAAACCAGTATGGAAGTATTGGCCACTAGGGCACCCAGTGGCTGGGCCTGGCAGAGTATTTACCCATCGTGACTTAAAGGAGTATAGTCAGTTAGGCAGATACTAATCACGGTGAAGGAGGGAAGTTAGAAATCAGAGCCAGAGAGAAGAGAGCAGGTGACAGATCCCAAGTTGTGAAATGAGCATATGAATGAAGTCATAATAGAGATGAGAACTGGACTGAATGAGAACGAATCAGGAAGTGGAGCATAAAGCAGGCCGAATGAAAGATTTTGGACTTACTCTGTGAATAGGAAAAGGGTGCCTCAGGAGCTACTCATATAAATTGGGACATAACTGCTGGATTAGTAGTGGCATGTGGCCGGGCACGGTGGCACACGCCTATAATCATAGCACTTTGGGAGGTCGAGGCAGGAGGATTGCTTGACGTTAGTTCAAGACCTGCCTGAGCAAGAGCAAGACCCCCATCTCTGTGAAAAACAGAAAAATTAGCTGGGCATGGTGGTGCATGCCTGTAGTCCCAGCTACTTGGAAGGGTGAAACAGGAGGATTGCTTGAGCCCAGGAGTTTGAGGTTACAGTGAGCTATGGTCATGCCACTGCACTCTAACCAGGATGAAAGAGTGAGACCCTGTCTCCAAAAAAACAAAAGTGACACATGGGGTAGGGCATTGTAAGGATTGAAAAAGTGCAAAAAACCAAAAAAACAAAATTGAAAGATACAAGGTAAATGTTGAATCACTGTATAAATGTGAATTACTAATAGTCATTGTTATTTTGTAACAGGAATAAAAGGATCTTAAGCAATTTACCAAACAACGTATTTAGGCATTTTGAATCTATTTCTAAAAAATAATGTAAGGCAGCCATTAAAAAAAAAAAAACAGAAAACTTACATTTCATCCACTAGGGAGCGGCTTCTGTTCATCAGATTCCATAGCATTATGTTGAAAATTCTGGTCAAGCCAATGCCAGATAGGTTTAGGGTAGGTCCTTTCAGAAGAAAATCTAGATAGTCCTGTGGACTTTACAGGACTGCTGCTGACTTAGTGAGTTCAGCCTTAACTGGCAGTCTTGCCTTGGCTTGGGAGAGAATAAACTAGCCAACAGAACAATAAACTAGCCAATAGAAGAATAAACTAGCCAACAGAAGAGCCAAGGTAATCCAGGAGGCAGGTATTATCCAAATCATCTTGACAGGAAATGTCAGTTACCTGCTGTACCTATCCATGGCTCTTGATTGACACATTAACTGCCATGTTTTGAGCCTGGGGCCTTGTGAAGCATATGTAACTCACCTGTCTCTACTTTGGGAGCCACATGAACTGTTTTTCAATTTACATATCACTCATGCACAGAAAACAATAAAAAATAACAAATTTTTCATTAAATTAGATGGGATCATTTTCTTTTTGAAGGTTTTATTCTACTTTCGTAATAAAACACTATGGCCCCAAGGAAAATTTTTTTTTTTCTAGTGTTTCAGTCAATCTGTTAATTTTCATCATGTGTGAAAAGAATAGCTCCTGTTCTTTTACATTTTATCCTCCCCGGAATAAATTATGTGTGTAAATAAGAAATTATGTGTGTAAATAAGTTTCTAGATGGCAAAGAAAGCATTTTATATTTGTCATTTCATTTAATCCTTATGTCAGCATTCATTAATTCCATTTTACAGATGAGATATTGAGATGCCAAGAACTGCAGAGACACTGACCTACTGTCATTTAGTTAGCAGAAAACAGAGCCAGGATTTAGATTTAAGTCTGTCCTACTGCAGGGCCTGTGCTTTTTCCCTACTGTGTGCTTTATACTAAGTGTCCTATTAGTATTTGTGGGAAAAATTAGGAGAATCAGTGTTCTAGACAGTTTGCATTACCTAAGACCTTTTACAATGTTGAGGTGATCACTTCGTGTCTTCTTTTTTGTTTTGTTTTGTTTTGTTTTTTGAGACAAGGTCTTGCTCTGTCTCCTGGGCTAGAGAACAGTGGCATCATCATAGCTCACTGCAACCTCAAACTCCTGGGCTCAAGCAATCCTCCTGCCTTAGCCTTCTGAGTAGCTGGGGCTTTAGGTGTATGCCACCACACCCAGCTAATTTTTCTGTTTTTTGTGGAGATGGGGTTTTGTTCTTGCTTATGCTTGTTTTGTGTCTTAATAAACAAAAAGTTCAACCAGAGTTAACTCAAGGGATTAATAGTATAACTCTTTCCCAAATTCCTCTCAAATTGGACTCCCACGTTTATTCTATATGTTGATTCGGTTGTTCTTTCAAAAATGAAGGTTTAATTTTGAGACTTAGCCCCTCTCTTTTATTTTTATTTCAGATAGTGAATTCAGTCCTTCTGGAACATTAATTGTCCTTTAAGTACCTCAGCTGCACTATGCTTGTTAACTCTGATGGAATTACTCTTATGGGGATGCAGAAGCTGACAAGGCTTAAGGACCAGGCTGTGGACAAAATAAGCTGTTGAAAACAAGAAGTAATATTCAGCTGGCTAGAGCATTTACAAAGAGCTGTTATTATCTAATAGCCTCTTGTTCCAGTTAATCTGGTAACTTAATGGTCAGAGCAAATATTCAGTACCTGTCTGTCACTCAACAGAGGAATTCTGTTCTTCCCTTTGCATATTATGGAATTTTTAAAAAAAAAAATCACCTGCATTTTGAATTGAGCCAAAAGATTTTCCCTCCCAACACTTTATTATAAAATTTTCCAAATATATAGCAAAGTTGAAAGGATTTTATAGGTTATACCAGTATACCTGCCACCTAGATTCCACCATTAACATTTTGCCATACTCGGTTCATTGCAATTGTAGCCATCTTTCCAATCTTCCACTCATCAATCCATTTTATTTTTGATGCCTTTAAAGCAAAGTGCAATTTCTCGTTGCGAATAAGATGCAGTTAAACACATTCCATTTTACTCCTTCCACTAATCACAGGAAAAATCCCTGGGCAAAAATACTGAAGTAACCTACCAGAAGACTCTTAAAGGTGGAGAAAAGATGACAGACTGACTGGAGACCTTGGGACTTGAGGGAATACAAAGCAGTGAATTCTCTGGGGTTTTCCTTGCTTCCTATATATCCTGGCCTCTGTGCTCTGCAAACTGGAAACACTAATGGACACAGACAAAAAGAAAACACCCAAGAAAAGCCAGTTTTCTCTGGCCAAAATACTGGGAAAAGGATGGTAGTTCAGTCATAGAGAAACCTTTTGATTATACCTGCCTATTCTGGGGATGAGCACCATGAAAAAAGTTATTCTCCAATCCCAATTGGCACTGCAGCTGTGGAACAAAACCTCTTTTATATCCTCCTCTGCAGTAATGAGATATCTTTCTTTCTCCACAGAGCCTAAGGGTGAAACTCTGACTTTCACTTTTGTCTCTGCTCCTCTCAATAATAAGTGGTGCCCATCTCCCAAGCACCTGTTGGTGGAACTCTGACTTCCATCCTGCCCTGCAGTAACAGTAAGAAGGTAGTACCCCTGCCCTCTGGAGACTGCAGATAGAGCTCTAACTCCTCCCTCTTACCACTGCATTAACTAAGCATTGCCCCTCCCCAGCTGAGTTAGTGGGTAGAACTTTATCTTCCACTCCTGCCATGTAGTGATGGATTGGTATCCTCCTCTTCCCCAGCTAGCTCTGTGGAGACTATAGAGTCGAGTCCTGTCATCTGAATGGGCCAGAGCAGAATAGCACTGTAGAGGCTTTATAAACGAAGTTAGCATTTGAACCATAGTCTACAAAAGTGATCCAGGACATGTATTCTGAGTGTAAACAGAATGACTGCTAAAATAGAAGATTTAAATAGGAACTAGATTTTTGTAATATAACTCAATATGTTCAGGATATAGTTCAAAATTACTTATTATACCAAGAACCAATAAAATTTCAACTCTAAGGAGAAAAGACAATATATGCCAACACCAAGATGGCACAGATACTGGAATTATCAGATGAGGGTTTTAAACCTGCTGTCATAAAAATATCTCACTGAGCAATTACAAACACGCTGGAAACAAAAATAGAAAATCTCAACAAAGAAATAGAAGATACAAAAAAGGACCAAATGAAAATTTTAGAATTGAGAAATACAATAACTGACATAAAAAATTCACTGGATGGGTTCAATGGCAAATTGGAGGAAAGATTTGGTGAATTAGACATTGATATTGATCCAATCCAAACAACCAAAAAAAAAAAAATATCGAAAAATAACTTGCCTTTAGGGACCTGTGAGACAATGATAAAGGGTCATGGGAGAAAAAGGAATGTGGGACTGACAAAAAATGTTTATAGAAATAATGGCTCAAAATGTTAAAAAATTTGATTGAAAGACATAAACCTGTAGATTTAAGAGGCTAAGTGAACCTGAACAAGATAAACTCTAAGAAATCCTCACCCAGATGCATCAAAATCAAACTTCTGAAAACTAATCACAAAGAAAAAAATCTTGAAGGTAGAGGAGCTAAAGAGAAATGACATTAGCTATGGAGAAAAATATGAATGAACATGTCTCTATTTGTAAGTCTGATTTTATGGTTTATAGTTTTCATTTAAAGGTCTTGAATGGCTTTTGTTAAATTTGTTCCTAGGTATTTAATATTTTTGATGCCATTAAAATGGAATAATTTTAAAACTTTATTTTTCAGACTTTTTATGTTAGTATATAGAAATACAGTTGATTTTTTATATATTAACCTTGTATCTTGCCAAAATCACCTGTTAGTTATAGTAGTGATTTTATGGATTTTCTACTTTGACAGTCATGCCATCTGTAAGTACAGACAGTTTTACTTTTTCCTTTCCAATCTTTATGCCTTTTCTTTCTTTTTCTTGCCTTATTGCAATGGCTTGGACTTCCAGTGTGCTATGTCTAACGTAAATGGTAATAGTGGGCATCCTTCCCTTGTTCTTAATCTTAGAAGGAAAGTATTCAGTATTTTTCTGTTAAGTGTGATGTTTTTATTAGATGCCTTTTTTTTTTTTTTTTTTTTTGAGACAGAGTCTCACTCTGTTGCCCTGGCTAGAGTGAGTGCCGTGGTGTCAGCCTAGCTCACAGCAACCTCAAACTCCTGGGCTCAAGTGATCCTACTGCCCCAGCCTCCCGAGTAGCTGGGACTACAGGCATGCGCCACCATGCCCAGCTAATTTTTTCTATATATTTTTAGTTGGCCGATTAATTTCTTTCTAATTTTAGTAGAGGCGGGGTCTCGCTCTTGCTCAGGCTGGTTTCGAACTCCTGAGCTCAAACAATCCGCCCGCCTCGGCCTCCCAGAGAACTAGGATTACAGGCGTGAGCCACCGCGCCCGGCCTAGATGCCTTTTATCAGATTGAGGATGTGCCCTTCTATTCCTCATGTGCTGAGGGTTTTTATCATGAGTTGATGTTGAATTTTGGGAGATATTTCTTCTGTATCTACTGAAATGGTCATATGGGTTGTATCCATGATTGTATTGCAATGGTTAATTACACTGGTTAATTTTACAATATTAAACCAACCTTGCATTTCTGAGATAAACTCCCACTTGGTCATGATGTATTATCTGGGTTCAGCTTGCTAATATTTTGTTAAGGGGTTTCATGTCTTTGTTTATGAGGGATATTGGTCTGTATTTTTATATTTTTCTGATGTTATTGTCAGGTTTTGGTATTAGGGTTATATTGGCTTCATAAAACAAAGTTGGGAAGTATTCCTTTCTGCTTTATTTTCTGACTTTCTCTTTTTTGCTGAATTTAGTTACATCATTTTTTAAAACTCTTTGCCAAAGTCAAGTATTAAAAAAATATTTGTATATCATGGGCATTTTCATCTTTTGTCCAGTTTTGAAAGGAGAGCACTGAATTGCAGTGAGTTGATACTGGAAAATGTTGTTTCGGATGGGGAAATTATTAAAAATGATGCATGCATACCTTAAGCATATATTTTAAACTTGAAACATATATATGTACATTTTTTTGATTCTGAGGCAAGGTCATTTCTTTGAAAATATGGGGTTGCTAATTGGAATTGAATGTCATGTTTCTGGCATAAACCACACCTATATTCTACCATTTATAAGGTCCAATTTCAATATCTTTTATAATGAAGGGGATATCATTCAAAGCAAGCTGAATGCAGAATGTTAGATTTTTATAATTTATTTTTTCTAGTATTTTGCATGTATTTCACTTATATTAAAATTGATAGCAATTTTTACATAATTCACTTTATTGAATACTGTGGATACATTCAAATTAGTTTTCATGAAAGCAACAACTCGAGGAAGGCAACACTTGTCTCTCTTGCACTCATTTTTTGTTATTTAATTAAATATGTCATTATAATTACAAGTTCAACTGGTATAGACAGGTTTGGAATTAAACTTGATTCTTGGTAAATGACTTTTCCATGGTGGAAGTAGAACTGAGAGGTTGCAGGAGAGTGTAGTTTGCCAACCAAGAGCATTCAGGATGTTTTAAGGAGGAGTTTGGCAGCACTACTTAAATGCAACAAGTCATTTAAATGGAAGTTGGTATGTAAGCGACTCTGACTGCTAATATTCCTTGAAACCAGAATTCACTTGTAATGGGGGTAGAAATTAATCTTAAATCCTATTTATATCTTCACTGCCTTCTTTTCCTTTCTTAATTATTAATTATGTACCTTGTGCTGTGTTAGGTGCAGTGAATACGGAGGTGAACAAAACATAGTTTCTGTTTTCAAGGAATTGAAATCCAAAGAGGGAGGGAGGTACTGTGTGGTGGTGTCGCTGTCAGTTCTCTTCTCTAAGTAGGAGCCTAGAAGGGTAAACCTTACAGATGTGCAGGACAGAGGAAGATTAACCCACTCAAGCTGTTAGAAAGTTTCCCAGTGAGGCTCGATCTTAAAGGATGGTTAGGATGGTTAGGAATTAGGTAGGCTTTCAGAATAGGGATGCGTATTTCAGGGAGCAGGGACAGCACATGGCACATCTTTTACTAGCAAGATTAGCAATCCTCTGAATGTCTGCTGACCTTTTCAGAATGGCCTTGCAATTTATATGTGTGTTTGTTCTTGCTTTGTGATAGTGACTATTGTTTCTGAAAAGATGCCTGCATCATAAACAACAGGAATGGATGAACATGTTGCAAAACCTTGTGCCTCATCTTTTCTGTCCTTTCCCCATTCTCCCCTAGAAATGTTATTAACAGTTCAGGGAAAGTACAATAATGGACACCATTTGCTGAACACTTACAGTGTAATAGATGCTTGCTTAGTATTTTACATAGATTTTTCTCATTTTAATCCATATAGTGGCCCTTTGAGGTAAGAATTAGGATTTCCACGGGCACATGAAGAAATTGAACCTTGGAAAAGTTAAGTGCCTTGCCAAAAGCTTCACTGGTGGGATTAATGGACCAGAATTTGAGATCATGTTTTTATAACTCAGAAACCCCATCTCTTAATCACTGCACCAAGGTATGGACTTGTGAGGAGGACTTGCGCTAAATCACGGGAGAAAGTTTAGGTATTTTTTCCCATAAGGTTGTCCTAGACAATTGTGTTTAAAGATCCAAAATTAATTGAAAAATTGTTTTGAGATTTAATTATATCACTGATGGTTATGTAACTCATATTAAATTTAAATTATATGACTTTTTTCTTGCTATATTATAGTGAGAAATACCATGAGAAATACCAGTTCATCAAAATGCAGAGAAAGCTTCCACTACCTCTGTACCCTTCCCACACCACTCGCCCCACTTCCCTCTCATTAGACTAGGTATGATTAGTTCCCTTACCACTATCGCAAATACTTAACAGTCTGCTAACAGTGCCCTTCTTATTCAACCTCCAGTGTATATTCTGATTTAAATCACCTTTCTGGCTGTAGCTGTCCCTTATAGGCTTACACTCTGGCAATCTCTCTTTACCTCAGTCCCACTCTACTTCACAGTGCCCTCAGTCCCACCCCCACACTTCCTGACCAAGACACACATGGACATCCCCATTCTCTGCTTTCACAGAACTCAAATTTCCTTAAACAATACGTTTTTTAAAACTGCTGTGCCTTTGCTCTTGCTCTTTCAGTGCCCTTCCTACTTTTCTCTGTTGTCAACCTGGGAAAATCCTACTTATCCCTCAAGTGGCAATATAAATGTCACTTTCTCTGTGAAACCATTCCCATCTTCTCCAGGAGAGGCAAATGTTCACAACGTACCTTTTGACTCTCAAAACATTTTAGGTCTTTGGTAGAGTCCTTAAAATAGTAGTCATAGTTCATTTTCTTTCTGCCTGTTTTCCCTGCTCCTGATCGGGAGCTCCTAGAAAGTTAGATCATTATGGGTTATTTATCTTTTATCCTTATTTAGCACCTACATGTAATAGCTTCTTAATGAATCATACCGAATTGTTACTGATATTGATAAATAACCTTTATTAAGTGCATCCTGTGTCTTAGGCACTGTGCTTAATGGTTATAAGCATTATTTTATTCAATCTTCATACATATCCTATGATACAGAGATAATTATTACCCCATTTTGCAAATTAGGAAATTGAAGTTAAGAGAGGCAGAACAACTTAAGCAAGGTAATACAGCGGGAAGGTGATGGAGTTAAGATTTGAACCCAGAGTGTCTGCCTCCAAAGCTCATTCTGCTTTACACCAATAGGAACCATTCATTCATTCGTTCATTTGTTTATTCTCTAGGGAGTACAACCAGAAGGTACATTCTCTATTGAGACCATCTCTGGATGGCTAAGGAGGAGGTCATCAAAAGGATGAGTGAGGTCCCTTTGGGCAGGTTTGAGGATCATTTGAATGATCTCATTTGCTCACAGAAGGAGGTTCAAAGGAATCTACTTTGATCACTACTGATAAAGTTAGGCTGAGAGACTGCAATACCTGGAAAAATAACATTAACACATTGTTTTTGCAATGAGTGGATGAGAAAAAGAGAAAAGGCATTGTTTGAAGAATGATATGGATCAACAAATTCCAGATCTACGCTCTTACAGGGGAGAAAACCAAGGTCTAAGTTAATTAAACAACTTGCCCAAGGGCAAATAGCTAGTAAGTAATAGAGCTTGGTCTAGAATCCCAATTTCCTGAGTCCCAATTCAGTGCCTTTTCCACCATGGTGTGCTTTGTGTTAGAATTGCTGTGCTCGTGTTTGCAGGAAAAATGCTAGACCAAGGCAGAAATGAGTATTTGAAGGAAACAGCTTGATGCTTTTGGAATTGGTCAGCTTTTGCCTAAGACCCGCTGCTATTTTGGGGCTCTCAGTTTGCTCAGAACTAAATACTGCCAGCCATACAAATAGAAAAGCAAGGCTATTATTTAGGCCTCCCAGGTCTGTGCATTCACTTCTCTGCTTGCAAGGGCAAATTATCAGTTCATCTTCACTGGGCAGTTTGAACATCGGATTATGTTGGCCCTTGTCTTAGCCCTTAGATGTCCATTGGTTTGTCTTTGTTACAATAAATGCACAATCTATGCTTTCAGGTTGGGAGAGAAGAGGGAAAAAGAAAGAAATCTAAATCTGTCTGTATTAGTGATGATTTCTAATGCTGTTGTTTTTTGTTTGTCTTTCAGGGCGATGAGGAAGGACCCAGGTAAGATCACATTATTGCTGCTGGTCTGTTCTCAGAATTGAAGGAGAGTGATATTTGTGGCCTTTTAATGCTCCCTAAAATATGGACAGCCAAGCAACAGCACAGAAAAGGAATCTCTACCTTAAGCCTGGGCTTTGAAGATCTTATTTTGTAAGAGTCCCATCTCCCTCCGCATCTATGTCATTTCCTGCCTGTAACCTTCAGATAAAGGTAGACTTTAAAGTATGTAATGATAGTAACTTTGCTATATTCTGTAGCACATTCAGAATACCTTGTTAAGAAAAGTAGGCACTACATTTGAATGGTAATTAGGCTATCTGGTGGACTGACTAGATAAATTTTGCATTGTTCTTTCTTGATTGGAATTGGATTGCTTTTTTTTTTTCCCCCCCAAGTGGGCTCTGGATCTAATATTCTTTATTTCTGACCTATAATATCTTTATGTCTAACCCAAGACACCTATATAATGAACCCTAGGGCATAGATACAGACAACTTGTTTAGGGAAAAAAATGTTTCTTTGTGCTTCTGTATCACCATAGTTGGATAAATTTTAAAAGTACATTTTATTATTGCCTCAGCCTTTCAGTGAACCTGGACTTTGGTTTACTTACCTTTCCTATCATTCTGCTCCAGCAGTGAGAATAAACTCCAGGAAATGCTGCAGCTGTGCCATCAACACAATTGAGGGGTATTTGTATAAAGAAAAATGCAATGTCTGGCCAGGTCCCATCTGTTGGAAAGGATCGAGGACTGTTAAGGCTGGGAAGTATCACACTGGCCATCCAGGCCACTTCTGTTCAAACTTTATTTTTAGCAGAAGCACCTTTTTTTTCAAATGGACTTTTAAGTAGAACCTCAATGTGTAGATAATAATTTTTCTTTAGTTAAAGTGAGGCCGCATTCCTTTGGGGAACCTTTTCTCTTTATCACAGTAGACCCCAAGGGGCTTCTGTAGATACCTAGGGTTCCTCAGAATTCAGTTTGAAAATCACCAATCTAGTTCAAGGATCTCATTAAAAGAAAATAAATGAATTGTCCAAGGTCACCTTACTGGAGCCAAGATTTGGCCCTTTGGTTTTATTTACAAACCTATACCTTCTTTCTCTCTAATCCAGCGCCCCTTTCTTAGTGCCAAATGTTATCCCAACATCTGCATCTCTTGGTGTATCCTTCCCTTGGAAGTTGGTTCTCAACCTCTACTCTAGAACTGCAAGAATCTATCCAGCTCTACTGTGACTAAAGCCACAGGCGCACCCTGCTTTAAACCTACATAATCTCGGAGGACCCCTTCAAACTTCATCTTCCAATAATTCCCAGGCTCCTTTTGTGTTGTGGTTTATTTCCTTCCTTCTTTCCTTCCTCTTCCCTCCTTTTATCCCTCCCTCCCTTCTTTCTGTCCACTTAAGATATTTGTGACCCTACGTTGTGTCTAGTACTATGCTATAATGTATCATGGTGACTAAGGCAGACATGGTCCCTATCCTTGTAGATCCTAAGTCTAGTGGGATAGGCAAGCATGTACACGGACACTTACACTGTGGGGGAAGTGCTATGAAAAGGGAAGTTTAGGCTGCTTTAGGAAGAGCTCCTAAGTGAGTCTTGGAGGATAAGGGGAGGCTTACTAGAAAAGGTTATATATAAACAGAGGTCTGAAAGATGAGAAGGTAGGCAAAGGAGGAACAGGGGTGGATTGTTCTAGGTAGAGGAAACAATTTGTGTAAAAGCTCCAGACAAGAGTGGAAGAAACCCAGTAGAGCAGAGCCCAGATCATTTAGGGCCTTCATAAAGCATTTGAGCTCTATCCTGAAGGCAGTGGATAGAATTTTAAACAGGAATTAACCTAGGCAGGTTTGGATTTTAGAAATCTTTCCTGCCTACAAAATAGAAAATGAATTGGAGGTGGGTCAGGAGCCTGGGAAACTAGTTAGACTAGTCTAGCAATGATGGGAACCTAAATCAATATATTCTCTAGTTAACGGCCAGGTTTTTACTATTTTGCACAGACCTTTGGTTTAAACACACTCTTTTAAACTATCTTGTTGACGTTCTAGCTCTTCCACTCTGAAGATTGGCTCTAGGTCCTTAAAATTCAAGCCAGGCAGAGCACTAGACCTTCTACCCCAGAAAGAGAGTTCAAACAAGACCATGATAAAGAAAATACTATAGCAGAGGTAATATGCAGGCTCCACAGGGTAGCAGTGGCATTTCTGTCTTGGGACATCCTGTTTGGGATAAACATACTCATCTTGTCTTTTTGGCCACATGCCAGAGTCACAATGATTAGAAAAATATAAGGACCTTATGAAGAGATTAATTCCCTTCACAGATACTGTTCAGTGTGAGATATTGACTTTAGAGTTTAATTGCAGATACCTTTGTGTCATTTTGACAAAATAGTGGAGAGGCATAGAGGTTCTTTACTAGCAACCAGGATGTCAGGCTATCTCCCTCGAGCCAGGCTGCCATGGATGTCAGCGGGGAGTCTGCTGGACTGGGACTTGATAGAACCCTTTTTGGTACAATGAGCACTTGAAGAGTATATTCCAATTTGGCAGAAAGATGGAAGAGGAGTCGGATTTTGTTTTTAACCTTTAAATTCATACTTGTTGGTTCCATTCAGTTAATTTGTATTGAACTACCATTTGGCTCAATTTATTCCAATTAACACGTCAGGGCAGATGGCTTTTGATCTGAGATTTTTCTCACTTATGATATACACCTTACCATTTCAACAAGCCAAACAGAATTTTGTTCCAAAGGCTTCTGTTTTGCTGACAGTATTAAATGAGGATTTGATGTATAAGATAGGCAGAAAGGAAGTGTGGGTCTCCTTACACAGGGGCTGGATGAGAAATGAATCTGGAGACCCTGGGTTCCAGTTCTGTTTGGGTCAGTATACCTGTGTCTCCTTTGCTAGCATTCTTTCCACATAGCCACTTCTCTACTATCTACACAAAAGTCCAGGGAAAATTAAGTTCCAACCAGTCTCCCCAGTGGAAGGACAAAGAATAATTTCTGTCCTATGGAAACATATTTCTCTATAATAGATCTTCCTCCTTTTCTACCAGCTGAAGTCTTCCCGCCTTCTTCCCTCCTTTCTGTTTTGATTTCCCAAGCAGTTGATATGAGAGGACCAAGTATTGTGCTTTCAGTCATGTCTGTTCCTTGTCCTGAATTTTATTGTGTAGTCATCCTGTTAATTAATCATAGCACCCATTTATTGAAGGTTTATTATGTCCAATGTGCTTTATATATATTCTCATTTAATCTTCATGCAAAGCTTATGATTATTCCACTTGTCAAATGAGGAAATCAATGCTCAGAGAGATTAACTTGTCTTAGATCACACAGCTAATAAGTGGCAGAGCTGGGACTTGCATCTGTCTGGCTTCAGGGCTCAACCACCAAATGCCCTTAACCACCATTTAGACTATCTCCAAGAGGCCAGCACTCTTCTCTTTGTGACCCTGTATGAAAGCCAAGAGGATTCACACAGTCCTCAGAAAGATCACTTAGGTCTTTTCCTTTAACCTGGGAGTTCTTATAATTGCTTTGACATTGAATTGCTGTGGTCTCTGTTTTCTGCAAGCTGCTTCCCCTCTCCTTAGCTTCTGTCATTATAAAGGAATATTTCTTCATCTTATTCTCACAAAGTATCCTCTGAGGGTTAGCAACAAAATGGGTGCTCCCTGAGGAGCAGCCAGCCAAGCTTTCCATTGACCCTACAGAATAGCTGCCTATTGCTTCTCCATCTGGTAGCTCAATCCTCAAATCCATGATACACAGTCATGGAGCTGGCAAGGATTCTCTGAGGGTGTGGAAGAACAAAAATCCTAACATGTAGAGCATGGGCATTAACTTCTATGGAGTCATCTTTTAAGAGGGTGGTCTTTGAAGCTCAGAGTGATTTTTTTTTTCCAGGCAAAAAAGCAATTTACACTTTTGGCAGCAATTTTCTGTCTTCTCTATGCTATTATGGGAGATCTTATGTTCACTCCCTCACAGATTGGCTCCTTTTCTACTCCTGCCTGAGCCTGCTGAGAAGTAATATGTATTCGAGGAGAGGGGGTGGCAATAGGATCTGTTGGCGTAAAAGCTATTGTGTAGTGGGAGGAAGTCAGAGAGAAAAACTCTTAAACTCTTGTGTTCAGAGAAGGAGCAAGATCAGGATTAAATTTTGATTTGCTATTGAGGTTTTCTGTGATTTTTTTTTTTTTAAACTAAGAAGAAAATGGCTTTTTAATAGTAACAGCCATACTTGGAACTTCTGTAGAATTTTTCATCTTCAAAGCTGGCTATTATTCGGGCAAAAAGCTCCTGCTGAGATCAGTGTGAATCTGACCCATGCTGATTCTGTGATTAAACAGGAAGCATGTTTTGAAGGAGTAGGAGCTGAAGGAGAGTCAGCAGACCTACCTTCTATTCTTGGTTCTGCCCGTGACTGACTGTGTGACCTTTGGCAAGTCATTTAACCTCCTGGTACTCTGTTTTTATTTCCATGAAATATTAACCTCATTACCCCCCACCCCTACCTCTGCCTAGTTTTGGAGGTATAATTATCAGGAGGAATACAAATCTTGTGTCAAATATGGAGTGAAAAGAATCTGTGTATAGATTTTATAATTTGATAGATTTTTTTTTTTAACCTTTTCAGTTTTGTTTCTTTAAAAATTATCCAGAGGCTATATGCTAGGTACTCTTTTTTTCCCCTCTAAATGAATAACCATATGTTCCTGAGATACGGCCTTTCTCTTTCTGACTACCTAGGTTGTAGAGAGAAGAGAACTAACTCAGTAATACCCTTAGGTTTCTTTTGTCTTCATTTTCCTGATTGCAAATTCATGGTTTGGTTGTTGTATTGGCTTCATTTCTGGAGGGCTATGTGGAAGCCAAAGAAAATGGCTGTGATAGTTGTGACATGGAATGAAACTATCAAGACTGCTTATTATGCAGAGTGGGGTTCCAATATCTGTGTTGGCTTTTGGCATAAAGAGTCCCCTAACTTCCACATTTCCCTCTTATGGAACCTGAGCTGACTTTGTTTTCCCATGCCGATATGGTTTGTTTATCTCCTGCGTTAACCAGATGAAAGATGAAGCCATGCTATGCATTGTGCTGCCTTTCTATACCAAAAGCAAGCCTCTTTGCTAAAGTAATTGATTTTTAGAAATTTGCCTCTGAGGCTCACAACTTTATTTTGTGTATTAACCAGAGAATCCATTCACTGCTGGAAATTTCTGCTGAGGTGCCTCGAGCTTATTGCAGATGCCACCGACTGGAAATGCTGACTAGTAACAGTCTGAATTCTAACATGCGTCTGCCTTTTCTGGCTTTATAAGGCTAAAGGAAAGCGCACAGTAGTAAGGGGCCTGGATGTCACTTTGCATGCTTTGTTCTACTCTAATCAACTTTTGTTTGCCATCCAGTACAGTAGTTATGATGTTTCGCAGGCCAGCCTTGTTTATATATTTGACCTCAGAGCTTATCAGGATAACATTTGCCTCTCGTAGCTCTATTTCCTAACTTCTCAGACAGGAAAGATCGCAGAGCAATTCTTCATTCATTTGTTCAGCAAACATCTTAGACTGCCTAATGTATACCAGGTCCTATGCTAGGTGTATTAGTCCATTTTGTGTTGCTATTAAGGGATGCCAGAGGCTGGGTAATTTTTATAAAGAAAAGAAGTTGATTTGGCTCACAGTTCTGCAGACTGTATGAGAAACATGGTGCCAGCATCTCCTTCTGGTAAGGGCTTCAGGGAGCTTCCAATCCAGGTGGAAGGCGACGGGGGAGCGGGTGTATCGTGTGGCAAGAGTGACAGCAAGAGAGAGAGGAGGTGGTGCCAGGCTCTTTTAAACAACCAGCTCTCATGGGAACTGATAAAGTGAGAACTCACTCATTATTATGGGGAGGGCACCAAGCCATTCCTGAGGGATCCACCTTTATGACCCAAGCACCTTTCCCCAGGCCCCACTTCCAACACTGGGAATCAAATTTCAACATGAGATTTGGAGAAGCCAAACATCCAAACCGTATCGCTAAGCCTCAGGGATATGAAGATGACTTAAGGTTTTGTTCCTGCATTTAAAGATCTCAAAGTCTAGTTAAGGGCTAAATAAACAATTTTATTAATAATTTCATATTTAGGTACAGTATAATCATTATTATGACAAATTATTATAAAGAAGCAATTAGTGCCAACTACATATGAAGTATTTTAAACATTTACCTATACTGTTTCTCACAACAGTTTTAGTAAATCGTTAATACATTATTTCTCATCTGAAATGAGAATACTGAGTTGCAAGAGAGGTTATACATTCATGAGATGACACAACTAAAAAGCAGTAGAGCCAGCATTCAAACTCAAGTAGTCTGACTCCAGAGCATAAACTCCTAACTATGGCTCTATAGTGATTCTCTAAAATAAATAGTTGTAGGATACAACTAACTCAGCATAAAGAATCAGAAGAGATAGTATTTCTTTTGGACCTTGACGGATGGGTAGGTCTGGGCTTTTTCAGATGGAAAGGATAGGACGGCTGTCCAAGCAGAGACAGCAGCAAGTATAAAGGCTCAGAGGAGTAAAAACGCGTGTGCTGTGTAGGGAATGGTGAGTAACCGCATGACTGGACTAGGGCAGGAGTTGAGACTAAAAGGTGGATTGAGTCCAGCTTATAAAGGCTCTGGTATGCCATGTTGAGGCACCAAAAAGTTCTTAATACTTTGTTACACTTAACCTCTTGGCTACAGCATTGCCCCATTATAGAAGAAAGTATTCTCCTTTTCGGCTTGCTCTTTTAGATGGAACAAAAA
>NW_012148619.1:1520423-1523622 GCF_000956105.1 Propithecus coquereli | reverse complement strand
GTCTGGCTACAGCCTACTTCTCTTTTTCCTTGTTTGTCTTCATAAACATTTTGGACTGGTACTAAACAGCATAGATTTTAGTAAGTTATGAAACTCCAGTATCTGTTTTAAGAATAACTAAATTTGATGTCCTTGGTTATGTCCTCTCACCTGTGTATAGCCACAGCAAAATAGTTTGTGGTGTCTTTTTCATTTTAGGGGAAACCTGCTGGTCTGAAGCATCTTCTTCCTTCTTTTCCCAGAGATAGGCAGGCAAGAGGTCAGTAATTTCGTTTTCCTGATAGCTTCCAAAGGTCCTTCCTTCTTTTTGTAAGCTCTGTGTGGCTGAACTGCATTCACCTCTTCATCCAGAAACCTATAGCAGGCATCTGTAGCTGATGCTGGGAGCACATGTTGGTGGAGTTTTTTGTTTGTTTTTCTTTTTTCTTTTCAAGATGGTATGGAGTTAAAAGTCAATGAGTACAGGTTTTCTTAAAATTAGAACTTACAGAGAGGGGGCTTCAGACTTTAAGAAAGGTGGCCAAAGGCTGAGATAAAATTAAGGTGCCCTAAATGGTGAGGTTTGGGCCATTGGTGAAAGTCACGTGCCTGTTCTTGTTTGGACTCAGTACCTAAACATGAGTGGTTGCAGATCATAAAAAAATAATTTCTTATTGACAAGTAAGGGTTTCAGGGAAGAAAAACACTTTATTATATAAATGCCTCATTCCCCCTACTCCATAGTACCACTACCAGTTATTCCCCATAGGTTGCGATGTGGTTGTAAAACGGAAAAGTATTTTGTTTTCTTCGTGAGTACGTGTTCCCTTACCCTCTGGTTCTGTCAATTCTATTTAAAGGAAAGTGAGATTGAGTATGAGAAAAACAGTGCAGAGAGGGAGGAGCTGACAGAATTGCTGCAAAGACAGGGAGAGAAGCATTTCCCAGCTGCCCCTGGCTGCTAGATGCATCTTGGTCTAGATGTACTATCACTCATACAAGGACTAATTAAAACTGACCAAGCTGCCACTTTGCTCTAACTTTCAGGGTTGTCCAGGATTAATAGTTAACCAACAGTAACAATGATACCTGCCCATGTATTGAACATTTAGTAGGAGCCAGACCTATGTATTATATATTTCAAAGCTTTAAAACAACTCTATGAGGTGTAGTTATTCTGATCCCCTCTTTGTATATGAGGAAATTGATACTATAAGAGGTTAAGTGACTAAGTCATGATCATGTAGTTGGAGATTGACTTAACCAGGAGTAGAACCCAGATCTATCCAGCTTAAAATTCTATGCTTCAACCTTTTTACTGTCCTGCCTTTGTCAGGAGGTGGAAGATTCATGTCTCTTAACTTCTTAACTGGAAATAAGTGAAGCTGATGGATAGAATTATGACAAGCCAACAGAGATTTGGCATTTTTATCAGAAAATTTTTTTCATTGTCTTTATTGAATGTTAATAAGCACTTTGAGAAGAACGTTGAGAGGGAGCTTGCCAGGAAGGTGCCTAAGGTGGAATAAACAGGAACTTCTCTCCCCAGACAGGTAAACATTAGTTTGCTCCCTGGCTTTTGTGGAGCCAGCAACTGCCATTGCCTCTTCTGAAAGAGCCACTGTTCACCCAGTGGCAGGTGCAGGCCAGCTGTTGCCATGGTAACAGCAGGAGAGGCAAGCAGTTTAATTCTAGAACTGATAATTAACTGGGGGTGAGATATGGGGGTGGGGAGAGAAATGGGGGGATAATTGTTGCAGGAGGGAAAACTTAGCAATTACCAGCAAGCTGCATAGATGAAAAGGCCAAGCACAGATACTCCAGCCCAGCATGCTCCTAGCTTTCAGTGCTCATCCCCTCTGGTTAGGAATTTTTGATAAACTAAAATGTAGGGTCAAGTCCCTAGCCAACCAAGTCTCTATGAGGAACCACATGAGGAAAGAAGAATGTTACATAGGCTGTGAAAAGAAATGCAGGGGGCCAGATGAATGACTACCCTAAATGGCACCGCTCAGCCAGAAGCAATCCAGAAATGCTGTCTAAATTCTACAGGAAGAATTCATGCTTGGGGATAAAATAGGACCCACAAAGCATATCTACGAATTTCTACTTCTGTGGATGGAATGGGGGAGGGTGGCTTATTTGAAAGAAAATAAAAGGAGGACTTGTAGAGGTGATGAACTTCTTTAGGTACTTGATCATCATGGCTACTGGTCTGTCAACCCTTGAGAGATTGTATTAATGAAAGTAGCACTCACGTGAATGATGATCTATCTCATTTAATCCTCATAACAACCTAGGAAGAAGGTGATATTATTATTCTCATTTCAGACTCAGAGATGTTCAGTACCTTAACCAAGGTCACAGAGCTAGTAAGTCAATGTACTGAATCCTATTATCTGTTGCATTGTATTTATAAAATAGAACCTATACTACTCTATAGGAAAATGATGGTTCCAATCTAGAATAAAATCAGACTTGAGTAGATGTAAACTGTCTGTAATAAAAAGGAAAATAGTTTTTTTCTAGTAAAGTAAGGTAAGCTGCAAAATAAAAATTACTGAATGAACAATATTAGAGAATGTCCTGTTGTGTTTTTGAGATCTGTCAGGCTCACAGCTCGAGATTAGCCTTATGTCCTAAGCCCTGATCAGGTGAATAGGTGAGTCATGACTCCTTCCTAACTTGTTTCTGTGGCTCAAGGTGGGTTAAGGATCAGAAGAGGAGGTGACTTGGTGACATTCAACAATGCAAAGAGACTGTCCAAAGCTTGTCAAATGATCTGTTTTAACCAAACTCCCAAGATGTATATATTTTTCATGGGAAAAATGCCATAGTATATAGCAAGACTTCCCTATATTCCTCTGTGTGGGGGGGTGGGGGAGAGGAAAGGAGGAGATATTTTACTTTAAAACAGTGAGTCTCAATGGGAGGAGAAACATTAGCATTCATTCAGCAGTGTTTATGAAGCAGCTGCTTTGTTACAGCATTGTCTTTGGTGTTAGGGATAGGATTGTGGACAAAACATTCAAAGTCTCTGTCCTCAAAGAGCTAACATCTAGAATCTTTCAAGTAAGGGTTGAGGTATGGTATATAATTGAAAAATACATTTTAAAGAGACCTATTAGTCCTGCTTTTAAAACCTATTATAGAAAATGAAAATTGTCCACTTGTTCTGGCAGGTAGTAGGAAAATATGCAAAATATAGAATAAGAGAGCA
>NW_012148619.1:1411350-1520373 GCF_000956105.1 Propithecus coquereli | reverse complement strand
AAGCCTTTAGGATGGGAGAAATGACAGCATGTTGGTGTGCTGATGGAAATGATCCAGGAGAGAGGGAAATTTTTTTTTTTTTTTGAGACAGTCTCCTTCTGTTGCCCAGGCTAGAGTGCCATGGCATCAGCTTAGCTCACAGCAACTTCAAACTCCTGGACTCAAGCAATCCTCCTGCCTTAGCCTCCTGAGTACCTGGTACTACAGGTGCGAGTCACCACACCCAGCTAATTTTTTTCTATTTTTAGTTGCCCATCTAATTTTTATGTATTTTTAGTAGAGATGGGGTCTCACTCTTGCTCAGGCTAGTCTTGAACTCCTGACCTCAAACGATCCTCCCACCTTGCCCTCCCAGAGCGATAGGATTACAGGTGTGAGCCACTACACCCAGCCCCTTCCTCTAATTTAAAGTCAAGTTTAGAAAGTACAGTAAGTCCTCATTTAACATCAATAGGTTCTTGGAAACTGAGACTTTAAGTGAAATGGTATATAACAAAACCCATTTTACCATAGGCTGGTTGATATAAACAATAGTTTAGAAAGATTTAAGAAAGATTAATAAAAACAAGATAATTATTAATATTTACCTAGTTATTCCAGTTTAGAGTCTTGGGTTGCTGGAACCTATTACAGCAGCTCAGGGCCCAAGGTAGGAACCAACCCTAGACAGGACGCCATTCCATCTCAGGATGCACTCATACCTATACCTACACTCACTCAGACTGGGACAGTTTAGACACACCAGTTCACGTCTTTGGGACATGAAGGAAACTGGAGTACCTGGAGAAAACCCATACAGACATGGAGAGAATGTGCAAGCCGCACACAGACAGTGGCTCTGGGTGGGAATCAATTTTTCTTTTCTCATCAACGTTATAATGAGACAATGTCGGATAAAACAATGTTATTCAAGGGCCTGCTGTAGTTATCTAGTTCCTTCTAAATTAATGGAGAAAAGCAGTAGTAAAGCCCCAACATTTTCCAAATTATTTGAGGGCATAGATATTTTGCTGAAAAGATAATTGATGTGAAAGAATGCCACATTTGTCTCTGAATTAGATCCAATGCTAAGGAGTCTGGCTACAGCCTACTTCTCTTTTTCCTTGTTTGTCTTCATAAACATTTTGGACTGGTACTAAACAGCATAGATTTTAGTAAGTTATGAAACTCCAGTATCTGTTTTAAGAATAACTAAATTTGATGTCCTTGGTTATGTCCTCTCACCTGTGTATAGCCACAGCAAAATAGTTTGTGGTGTCTTTTTCATTTTAGGGGAAACCTGCTGGTCTGAAGCATCTTCTTCCTTCTTTTCCCAGAGATAGGCAGGCAAGAGGTCAGTAATTTCGTTTTCCTGATAGCTTCCAAAGGTCCTTCCTTCTTTTTGTAAGCTCTATGTGGCTGAACTGCATTCACCTCTTCATCCAGAAACCTATAGCAGGCATCTGTAGCTGATGCTGGGAGCACATGTTGGTGGAGTTTTTTGTTTGTTTTTCTTTTTTCTTTTCAAGATGGTATGGAGTTAAGAGTCAATGAGTACAGGTTTTCTTAAAATTAGAACTTACAGAGAGGGGGCTTCAGACTTTAAGAAAGGTGGCCAAAGGCTGAGATAAAATTAAGGTGCCCTAAATGGTGAGGTTTGGGCCATTGGTGAAAGTCACGTGCCTGTTCTTGTTTGGACTCAGTACCTAAACATGAGTGGTTGCAGATCATAAAAAAATAATTTCTTATTGACAAGTAAGGGTTTCAGGGAAGAAAAACACTTTATTATATAAATGCCTCATTCCCCCTACTCCATAGTACCACTACCAGTTATTCCCCATAGGTTGCGATGTGGTTGTAAAACGGAAAAGTATTTTGTTTTCTTCATGAGTACATGTTCCCTTACCCTCTGGTTCTGTCAATTCTATTTAAAGGAAAGTGAGATTGAGTATGAGAAAAACAGTGCAGAGAGGGAGGAGCTGACAGAATTGCTGCAAAGACAGGGAGAGAAGCATTTCCCAGCTGCCCCTGGCTGCTAGATGCATCTTGGTCTAGATGTACTATCACTCATACAAGGACTAATTAAAACTGACCAAGCTGCCACTTTGCTCTAACTTTCAGGGTTGTCCAGGATTAATAGTTAACCAACAGTAACAATGATACCTGCCCATGTATTGAACATTTAGTAGGAGCCAGATCTATGTATTATATATTTCAAAGCTTTAAAACAACTCTATGAGGTGTAGTTATTCTGATCCCCTCTTTGTATATGAGGAAATTGATACTATAAGAGGTTAAGTGACTAAGTCATGATCATGTAGTTGGAGATTGACTTAACCAGGAGTAGAACCCAGATCTATCCAGCTCTAAATTCTATGCTTCAACCTTTTTACTGTCCTGCCTTTGTCAGGAGGTGGAAGATTCATGTCTCTTAACTTCTTAACTGGGAATAAGTGAAGCTGATGGATAGAATTATGACAAGCCAACAGAGATTTGGCATTTTTATCAGAAAATTTTTTTCATTGTCTTTATTGAATGTTATAAGCACTTTGAGAAGAACGTTGAAAGGGAGCTTGCCAGGAAGGTGCCTAAGGTGGAATAAACAGGAACTTCTCTCCCCAGACAGGTAAACATTAGTTTGCTCCCTGGCTTTTGTGGAGCCAGCAACTGCCATTGCCTCTTCTGAAAGAGCCACTGTTCACCCAGTGGCAGGTGCAGGCCAGCTGTTGCCATGGTAACAGCAGGAGAGGCAAGCAGTTTAATTCTAGAACTGATAATTAACTGGGGGTGAGATATGGGGGTGGGGAGAGAAATGGGGGGATAATTGTTGCAGGAGGGAAAACTTAGCAATTACCAGCAAGCTGCATAGATGAAAAGGCCAAGCACAGATACTCCAGCCCAGCATGCTCCTAGCTTTCAGTGCTCATCCCCTCTGGTTAGGAATTTTTGATAAACTAAAATGTAGGGTCAAGTCCCTAGCCAACCAAGTCTCTATGAGGAACCACATGAGGAAAGAAGAATGTTACATAGGCTGTGAAAAGAAATGCAGGGGGCCAGATGAATGACTACCCTAAATGGCACCGCTCAGCCAGAAGCAATCCAGAAATGCTGTCTAAATTCTACAGGAAGAATTCATGCTTGGGGATAAAATAGGACCCACAAAGCATATCTACGAATTTCTACTTCTGTGGATGGAATGGGGGAGGGTGGCTTATTTGAAAGAAAATAAAAGGAGGACTTGTAGAGGTGATGAACTTCTTTAGGTACTTGATCATCATGGCTACTGGTCTGTCAACCCTTGAGAGATTGTATTAATGAAAGTAGCACTCACGTGAATGATGATCTATCTCATTTAATCCTCATAACAACCTAGGAAGAAGGTGATATTATTATTCTCATTTCAGACTCAGAGATGTTCAGTACCTTAACCAAGGTCACAGAGCTAGTAAGTCAATGTACTGAATCCTATTATCTGTTGCATTGTATTTATAAAATAGAACCTATACTACTCTATAGGAAAATGATGGTTCCAATCTAGAATAAAATCAGACTTGAGTAGATGTAAACTGTCTGTAATAAAAAGGAAAATAGTTCTTTTCTAGTAAAGTAAGGTAAGCTGCAAAATAAAAATTACTGAATGAACAATATTAGAGAATGTCCTGTTGTGTTTTTGAGATCTGTCAGGCTCACAGCTCGAGATTAGCCTTATGTCCTAAGCCCTGATCAGGTGAATAGGTGAGTCATGACTCCTTCCTAACTTGTTTCTGTGGCTCAAGGTGGGTTAAGGATCAGAAGAGGAGGTGACTTGGTGACATTCAACAATGCAAAGAGACTGTCCAAAGCTTGTCAAATGATCTGTTTTAACCAAACTCCCAAGATGTATATATTTTTCATGGGAAAAATGCCATAGTATATAGCAAGACTTCCCTATATTCCTCTGTGTGGGGGGGTGGGGGAGAGGAAAGGAGGAGATATTTTACTTTAAAACAGTGAGTCTCAATGGGAGGAGAAACATTAGCATTCATTCAGCAGTGTTTATGAAGCAGCTGCTTTGTTACAGCATTGTCTTTGGTGTTAGGGATAGGATTGTGGACAAAACATTCAAAGTCTCTGTCCTCAAAGAGCTAACATCTAGAATCTTTCAAGTAAGGGTTGAGGTATGGTATATAATTGAAAAATACATTTTAAAGAGACCTATTAGTCCTGCTTTTAAAACCTATTATAGAAAATGAAAATTGTCCACTTGTTCTGGCAGGTAGTAGGAAAATATGCAAAATATAGAATAAGAGAGCAGTATAGGTTGATAATCACTACTTAAAACTATGAGCTTACTTTCGATTTTCCAGAGATTTGACAAATTAATAAGTTGATGTTGCCTTTGCAAGTAAAACAATTAATATCAAAATTTGGGAGCTCTGCTGACACAATAATTATGCTGGAAAATATAATTTTGCCTGCATAATAGAGATGAGATTATTTCAAGGAAATCTCATTAATGTGCTGTTCATCAACAAAAAGCAGTGTAACCTTTTTCTTACTAGATTGGTACAGGGTCATGATGCAAAAGGCTGGAATAATTCTCAGTCCTTTGTTTTAAGAAAATTAAACACTATCTAGAAGTCTAGATATAGAAGTTGAAATCATTGAAGACAGAAAAACAGTGTGGCTACCCATTCCAAATCTCCATGAGCCTTCTGTCATTTCTGCAGGATTTATTCTTTTATCGATTTATTTAATAAATTTTAACAAGTGTCTACTATGTGCCAGGCAGTGCTAGATGTTAGAGCTATAGTAGAAAGCAAAAACTAGACCCAGTCCTTGTTTTTATGGTGCTTACCATGTAGTGATGGTCTCTCATTCATATTTCAGTGTTTAAGGGGCATACATTTGTTCTGTGTCTGTTCAACTCTATAAATTTAAAGAATCAGCAGCCTACTAAAAAAATGCATGTCACATGCAAGTATAAATTGAAATCGCCCCAATGCAGGGCTTCTGAGATATATTAGACTAAACACTAGTTGAGTTATCAACTTGCTCTTCTAAACTGGGATTCCATGGTTCAGTAGGTTTGGCACAACTATTTATATACCCACGTGTTGGAGTTCTACAAGTACCATGGTATGATAAAGACTTTGAGCAAGCCTGTGATAATGAAATATGTTTATGTTGTTTAACCTAGCATTCCCAAACTTATTGGCCATAAGACTCTTTTAACCCCTATCAAATAAATATCCTTTAGAAGAAATATTCCTCAAGATATACTGTGGGGAATGCTGTTCATTCTCCGCTAGATGTTGGGACCTGTTGTTAATGATTTGTCAGGCAGAAAGGGGATATAAGAAATGTTTAGCATCCACATACCCTTAGTTTGAAATATCCTCTTCATTGTACTTTGCTTCAAATAACTGGGATGTGTAGACCATTTTTCTACTACTGTTGATGTAGTGTTTTTTTTTTTTTTTTTGAGACAGAGTCTCACTCTATTGCCCAGGCTAGAGTGCCGTGGCGTCAGCCCAGCTCACAGCAACCTCAAACTCCTGGGCTCAAGCGATCCTACTGCCTCAGCCTCCTGAGTAGCTGGGACTGCAGGCATGTGCCACCATGCCCAGCTAATTTTTTCTATATATTTTTAGTTGTCCAGATCATTTCTTTTTATTTTTTAGTAGAGACGGGGCCTCGCTCTTGCTCAGGCTGGTCTCGAACTCCTGAGCTCAAACAATCTGCCCGCCTTAGCCTCCCAGAGTGCTAGGATTACAGGCGTGAGCCACTGCGCCCGGCCCTGTTGATGTAGTTTATTTGCAGCACAAAAGTGTAACTATCAGGGGTACAGTTAATAAAGCTAATACATATTCCTGGGGAAAGGAGGCCTAGAGAGGGCTGCTGGGCTATTTTTAACAATTAACATTAAAAATGCCAAACTTGGATGTTCATAATTCCATTAAAAAATAAAATATCATAAATAAGTTTTGTGTTCTTTTCATCTTAGTAACATAATTGTTTTTCTATTTTTAACAATAGCAAAGCTGTGGTACCACTATATACCAAGTCCCCAGCCCATTGTCTAGCACAGAGTAGGCACTCAAATACTGGTTAAATGAATGAATGGATCAGTCAGAAGGAACATTTCTGAATAGAAAACAGTGACATTTTTCTAGTTTTAAGTCATTGCATAAAGTAGGCTTATCCGTTTTTCTCATGATAGTGCCTTTTCCATGTGGTATCTATCACATGCTTATCACATGTTGGGAGGAAACAAGAAACTAATATAAATAAAAGTATTTTGCAAACTGTTAAGTACAATGTCTAAGGAGTAGTTGTTATTTTTTTTACTAATGATCATGAAATGCTCAGCATTCAACATGTCAAAAATTTCCCTAATATGACCAAGCCTTGATGCCAAATGAATTATATGCTGGGATCACAGTAGTCTAACTTAAAGGCTAAGAAAGGAGGGCAATGAGACCAGGATGTCAGGGCTTTAGTAGAACCTCTGTCTCTCGATTTTCTCGTCAGTCATCTAGGGGGAATAGTACCTACTCTGTCTTTATAAAGAATCAAGAAAGATAATATATGGAAATGCTAGTATATAAGAAATGCAAATAAGAAGTGTAAAGGATACCAAATACCCTTTAAAAGTGTACTATAAACAAGCGAGATAGGATTAGATGAGATAAAGTTAAGTCTTTTTATAATGGTATGTGTTAAGACATAATTGTATTTATACTTACCATTCAAATATGACTCATTTAAACAAACATTTACCAGAAATAACAGAGGAAACAAAATTAACCTTGATCAGCACCTTTACAGTTACAGGGTGCACACACATATCCCATTTCCTTATTCTGTCAATCCTGAGAGAGAGTTTTGGTATCCCCGTATTACACAGATGAGGAAATTGAATGAGAGTGTGTTCCAGGTTGCCCAACTAGAACTAGAAGTGGCAAGAGTCAGCACTTTAAGTAGGGCTGCCACCTTCTGCATGCCATGCCTTTGCTCTCTTAGCTACTTTTTTTTTCTTCCTAAAACATAACTTTTGTTTTCTTCTCTCTTCCCAAAATGCTTCTACCCTTGACTTCACCTTCTTAGTTCATGGCGTCATCCTGTGTCAGGTCAGTAGCCCAGGAGTAATCCTCAACATCTCTCTTTTCTTTACATTCCACATCCACTTAATCAGCAAATCCTATCAGATTTACCCTCAAGTATACATCAAATTTAAAGACTTCTCACCACCTCCACCTCACCATCCTGGTCCAAGCCACATAATTTGTCTTCAAGAATCCTGCTGCCGTTTGGTAGAAATAGGATCAGGAAATATTAATTTCATTTAAAATAAAAAATTATATTATGTAAAAAAAAAAAAAAGAATCCTACTGCCTTTCACCTGTTGCCACTCGTACTCATCTTTACCCCCACCCCAACCCCCCATTCTGTTCTTCACATAGACACTAGAGTGAACTTTCAGGATACAAAGATCAACTAGTTCTCCCATTGTGAACACTCTCGTATGAATTATATTGTGTCTGGAATTTGCTTCAGAATAACCCCAGAGGAAGGAGGCCTATGAAGTCCTACAAGATGAGGCTACCACCTACTTCCCTCTCCATCCTCACACCGACTATTCACCTCATTGTTCAGTCACGCTGTATTCTTACTCTTCAAACAGATGTGGACTTTCTTCTTATGTCACGACCTTTGTGCTCACGTTCCCTTCTGCCTAGATGCTCATCCCTAGATCTTCACTTGGCTCACTCACTTTATCTATGTCTCTGCTGAAATAGTTCTTAATTCCTTACCCTTTGGTTTTCTGCATATACTTGTCACTGCATGAAAATGTATTATGTATTCAACTTATTTTCTTTCTTCTCCACTAGAAGTAAGTGTCACGAGGGTAAAAACTGTCTTTTTCACAGCTGCATTCGCTAGAACATAACCCAATTTATTTTTTGAATAAATAAATTGCTTTGCAAACACTGTTATCTAAATTGTGGAGAGAACACTGGCTTGGAATAAGAAAACCTTAGATTCACTTGATTATATTCTCAATCTATCACCTGGTGCGGGTCATTTCCTTCAGCAGTTAATTGTGAGGCTGCTTTTGTTATCCACAAGATGGGATAACAGTTGAGGGGGGATTATATGAACAAATACAAGTCCTTTGAAAATAGTAAGGTATTACAGACATGGACGAAAAAGCCTGTATATGAGTCTCAGAGCCTGATCTCCCTCCAGGACAGCACTGATAGGGAATTTATACAAGTCTGTTTCTTCAGTGTTTCTTACCACCTGGCAGAGACTCTACTCTGGCAATGTTAGAATCCCAAGCCTAGGGCCTTCATTCATCCTTAAACCCTGGCCTAAAGAATAACTCGCCCAAGCCC
This sequence comes from Propithecus coquereli, assembly GCF_000956105.1. NCBI lineage: Eukaryota > Metazoa > Chordata > Mammalia > Primates > Indriidae > Propithecus > Propithecus coquereli. The sequence continues at coordinate 1,512,013 of NW_012148619.1, read as the reverse complement.
TATGGTTCCTAGTAGCTATGTGAAATAATGCTTATGCATCATAATTTTTACTAAGAACCAAGTAATATTAAGGGACCTAGGGGCAATTCACTTTGGCAGGGCTACCTTAATGACAGGAAAGTCTTCTCTTGATTATTCTGATTCTTGTTTCTAGAACATACCAGATTATGCTTAAGTAAATGAGTAAACACTGTTATTACTAAAACCAGATCTATCCTAATGCTGTTTGAAATAAGAAAGCTCATGCCATGCAGTTGCCAAATTGATTTAAAGGAACTGACTCGCCTACCTGAAGCACTAGTACTTGCCACCTCCCCACCCCCACCCCTACCCTCCAGGTACATAGGACTCTTTTCAGAGATTCATATTCTTTGCTATCTTCTGTCCGTGACCACTTAGCCTCTGTGGTGATCTTAGTAGTTCCAGCCCTCTTCTCCTCATACCTCATAACTCTGACTAGTGTAGGCACTCGTTGTTTCAAAACATTTCTTTCTCAGTAGAAGCTGACAGGTAATGCAGTCCAAGTTTCGTTTGCTATTAAGTTGTGTTGACACTTGTACCATGGATCTTGTGGCAGTGAAGGTCTGTACCAAATAAGTAATATCTGATAGTGAATGTGCTGTTGTTTATACCAAAGAAGGACAAAGAGTTGGTTTCTTCATGAAGTGGAAGGACTCGACTATTCTAAGAGCCTAACCTGCTACTGCCTCTCCTCCCAGGTTGAGGGGAGGGGAAGATAGTGAGATGGAGGAATTGTTACGTGCTTCTGGAGACAGCATGATGGCTGAGACAGATTGTAGTACCAAGAGGAGTTTCACTAGAGGAGAGGGTGGCTCTGAGGTGCGGGGCTGAGAGAATCATGCCTTCCTGCCTCTACTTTGGTCCTTTAGTTCTTTTTGAACTGAGTTAAATTATAAATATTGGTTCTGTATCAAGATGATGAATGGGGAAAAATAAACTGGTTTTCCATTGGAGTAATAATAATATTAATAAAATTATAGTAGCATCCATTTATTGAATACTTACTAAGTGACTAGTAAATGCTAAGCACTTTACACAATTATTGGCTTGGGCCTTGAGACTTTGTGTTAGAGGTAATCTTTCTTTTTCTTTAACATTCTTTACTAATCTTTGAGTGCGTAAAAGAAAGGTGTGCTCGTATTACCTGCTGCTCACTCTAGTGCTCTGCTGTTATGGAGAAGGAACTATCTGTCTTCTTTTTAGCTATACAATTCCTACCTTTCCTTCAAGGTCCAACTTAGTTGCTGCTTTTCCCATGAATCCTTCTTTGATTCTCCAATCTTTATAGTTCATTTTTGGTTTTTTTGTGATTTTTTAAATTGGCAGATAAAATTATATGTATTGTGTGCAACATGGTGTTTTAAGTATGTATACGTTGTTGAATGATCAAACTAGCTAATTAACATATGCATTACCTTACATAGTTTTATACATTTTTGTGGTGAGAGCACTTAACATTCACTCTCTTAGCATTTTTCAAGAACATATATTGTCATTAGCTATAGTCACAGTAGATCTCTTGAACTTATTCATCCTTATCTAACTGTAATTTTGTATCCTTTGACTAACAACTCCCTAAACCCTCTCTCCAATTGCCCCAGCCTCTGGTAAGTGCAATTCCACTCTACTTCTATGAGATCAACTTTTTAAAATTCCACATTTGAGGGAGGTCATGCAGCATGTGCCTGTCTTATTTTGCTTAACATAATGTCCTTCAGATTCATCCATATCATTGCAAATGACAAGATTTTGTTTTTATGGGTGTATAATATTCCATTGTGTATATATACTACATTTTCTTTATCCATTCATCCATTGGTGGTCACTTACATTGATTCCACATCTTGGCTATTGTGAATATAGTTCATTTTTGGACTTGCCACTTTCTTCTCTATTTTATAATTATGTATCTGCTGTATCACACCAGTAGCCTTTGAGCACCTGAATGGCAGCATCCATACTTGATTTTTGTTTATCTCTATAACATGTGGCAGGTCTGATTTATTATTGGCTGATTATATATATAAGCATACTTTGCCATGTTCTAGCCTTGGAAAATGACTGACTAGGACTCATGAACACATGGCCATTGCTTAGATAATGATCATCATGGCCATAATAGCTAGCGCTGATGGGGGCTTATTATGTGCCAGACACTGTTGTGAGAGTGCTACATGGCATAATTCCATTTAATCCTTAAAGTAACCCCGTAGGAGTAAATACTATTATCATCCCCATTTTTTAGATGAGAAAAATTGAGCATAGAAAGATTAAATAATTTGTCCAGGGTCACATGGCTAGTAAATGGTAGGGCCAGTGTTTGAACCAAAGCTGTCTGGCTGCAGAGTCAAATGACCATCGTAGGCTTGCACCAAAATAAATTAAACTTCTCCCATGCATGTCTACTCTAAAGATGGGTTTAAATCTAACTATTCAGGGCTGGCTTCTTTGCTATTTTTATTTAAAGCTGACTCATTTGTCCTGTCTGCTGTTTGAGCCTTTTGAGAAAGGCAGAGATGCACCAGGGAGAGCTTTGGAGGGAGTAAACTGTACTCTCGAGGCTATGGCAGAAGAGCCCCTGGAGGGATTTGGGCAGTGCTCTTTTCCTTGTCCTTGTCAAGCTACTGGCTACAGAGGTGTTTCATGATAGTGGCTGCCTTTTCAGCTTCAGACTTGTGTGCCTTGTACATGATAAGACTGGAGAACAGTGGCCTGTCTGAGTCAGTGTTAGTGCAGGCTACTCTCCGGAAAAGCAGGGTGTGAACTCAAATTTATTGTCCTCAGACATTTCCCAAAATAAACAGACTTTTTGTGTTGACTCCTACTTTTCCAACTGAGGCCTAACCATTTCCTCTTTCTACTTTTAAAATAATCTTTCTAGGTGGCAATTTCTCTTCCTCCCTGTCTTTGAATGATAGGTCTGACATTTGGGAAGAATGAAGTAATCTCCTTCTTCAAAGGTTATGTCTCTGTCCGACCTAAAAGTTGTTTAAAATTCAGTCTTTGCCTCTTGAGCTCTGAGTCAAGGTGAGGAGTGCCCAACCCAGACTTCTGACTCTATGAGGACTGGAAGTAAGAGTGAACTCTTGGTCTCACCACAGCTGATTAGTAAACAAGTCTTTATTGAGCCAGGTGGTTAGGCTAGTGATATGATGCAGTCTTTGCCCTCAAGTTGCTTACAATCAAGGCTAAATGAGGACAGTCAAGATTAAAATACATGAAATAATCAGACAATTAGATAATACATAAGAACGAAATATGTATTTCAAACTATAGGTTGTACGAGTTCTCACAAATCAGCTTGATGCACTGGTTATAGAATATGAACTTTGAGGTTAAAGATTCTGATTTTCAGTTCCAGCTTTACTACCTACTAGCTATGTAACCCTTAGCCCTACTATTTAAACTGCCTTGGTTTTCTCATCTACAAAATGGTGATGATAATGGTATCTAAAATAAGGCTGCTGTGAGGCTTAAATGAGATCATTCAGTAAAAACAAAAAAGACTGCCTTCTTTTTGCAAGGCACTGTTTAAATGCGTAGAATATACAAATGACCCTGAAATCTCAGTTGCGATTAACAAGTGTTTATTTCTTTCATACACTGCATGTCCATTGTGGATCAGCTTTTGCTCTGCTCCTTTCTCCTTCATTCTAAGACCAAGACTAAAGGAGAGCATGTCCCTATGTGGGACATGCTGGCAAAGGGCAAAGAGCAATGGCAAAACCATGCAACCCGCCCCAGTAGAGCAGAGAATCACTATTGAGACAGAGTGAGAAGTGATTTCAGATGGGAAGAAGAATAATCCTGAAGGTCTACTTGATTAGAACATTTATTGCAGTGATGCAGATGAAAGATCTTGAAGTTCTAGACTTGGATAAGAACAGTAGCAAAGGGGAGAAAAGAGTAGGTGGGGGAAACAAGAATCGGGAAATAAAGAGGACTTAGTGAGTAGCTGTATTTGAGGAATAAAGGAGAAGAATGGAGCTAAGTCAAAAGTACTGGCTTCCAAGCTTAGCTCTGGCACTACTTAGTTATGTAAACTCAGACAAATCATTGAACCTCTCTGGGCTTGATTGTGAATATACATAAAATGAGAGTCCTGAGTTTGATGTGGGCCCTAAGGTTCCTTCCAGCTCTATCCCTCTGTGACTTTAAAACTCCAAGGTCCTTGTTCTGGGAGACCACAGACTACTGGGCGTGGTACTATTGCAAGGGAAAGTTAATTTGGAGAGAAAGACATAATAGCTTCATTTTGCATTTGTCTGAGCCCATTGGGTTTTGTGCCTTTTTACCTTTGCTTATAACCCTCTCTTTCTCCTTGACTCTGGTGTAATCTGTAAAGGAGATAGAATTTATTCTTCATCTCCAATGTGGGGTCCTTTGGAACAGGTCATGGGACTAATGTAGCCTTGTGCACAGTGCTTCTCTAGCATCCTTTGATACCCTAACATCTCTTTATGCTTCCACTGGCGTATTTCACAGTAGGATAACATCTTCACAAATGTGAGCCAAGGAGCCCATCTGAGGAGAAACGTTATTTTCCCTATTCCCATGGATCCATAGAATCAGAAACTTTTGCCAGCTCCTCCTCCTCAAGGGCATGCTTCTGCCTCTCTTTTATCCCTTACTTGCTCCTTTCCATGGGAAGAGGAGCAGTTTGTCTGATTGATGAAGAGTCTGGCAATCATTTGGCCCCTCTTCTCTGTTGTGAAGGGTTAATGTGTTAACAATCCCTGCACTGAAAAGACAACATGGTCTTATCTTTCTCTCTTTTTTTCCGCTTTCTTGGATTACCTGGTTTAGTCAGGTGGGCCTTCTTTGCTCTTCTGAAGCAGATTAGGAAGGAATCACCTATGACAGACCCATACAGGTGTTTGTTCCAACTTCTCCATCAGTGACTAGATACGTAAATCAGGTCACTTCTCTGAGATTTAGATAACTTTAGTTTAGTGGGAGAGGTGGCAGGAGGCATCTACTGTAGCCTCAGACACCAGTCCATCTAAGTCAGCACTGTCCTTTATTAATTGGGTCTCCATGAGCAAAAGTAGTACCTTGATCACTGTTTTAGCTCGTTAGTTTCTGCTCTCCCTGTTTGAAATTGGAAAATACAGTGAATAAGTGACACCATGACCTTCAGCAAAACCCTTTCAACATCACATCACAGTTGTTAATGGCCTCCTATTCACCTTCCTCAGCTTTGCCAGTAGAAGAGTGCAGTTATAAAAGAGGAGGGCTATTTTTCCCCTGTATCATAGGAATTTGTTTACAAAGCTGATTTGCCATTAACCAGTATCTGCTTGACCCATAAACTGTGTTTCTAAGAAACTCAGTCCAGCTCTATATCCTGGCATTTTAAACATTTCAGATTTTTTTTAGTTAAATGATTACTTTGACTATTCAGTATTAAACTTATCATACAATATGAGCTTCTTAAAGATGACAGTTGTACTTAATAGTTTGGGAAGGGCAGTTTAACCTCCTTTTCATCCACCTCATCCCATATCCCTTATAGTATTTTGGAATATAACTTGTTATGTATCTATCTATTTATTTATTTATTTATTTTAGTTACAGGGTCTCACTCTGTCACCCAGGCTAGGGTCCAGGGGTGCAATCATAGCTCACTGTAGCCTCGAACTCCTGGGCTCAAGCGATCCTCCTGCACCAGCCTCCTGAGTAGCTGGAACTACAGGCGTACACCACCATGCCTGGCTAATTTTTTTAAAAAAATTTATAGAGATGAAGTCTCGCTATGTTGCCCAGGCTGGTCTCTAACTCCTGGCCTCAAGCGAGCCTTCTACCTCAGCCTCCCAAAATGCTGAGATTATAGGCACGAGCCACCGTACCCAGCTAGAATGAAACTTTTTTTTTTTTTTTTTTTCCGAGACAAAGTCTTGCTCTGTTGCCCGGGCTAGAGTGCCGTGGCATTAGCTCACAGCAACCTCAAACTCCTGGGCTCAAGCGATCCTTCTACCTCAGCCTCCCAAGTAGCTGGGACTACAGGCATGTGCTGCCATACCCGGCTAATTTTTACTATATATTTTTAGTTGTCCAGCCAGTTTCTTTCTGTTTTTAGTAGAGACAGGGTCTCGCCCTTGCTCAGGCTGGTCTCAAACTCCTGAGCTCAAACGATCCTCCCGCCTCGGCCTCCCAGAGTAGAATGAAACTTTTTAACTGGCATGTACTTAATAAATTCTGACATGATGTCAAAAGGTATTGGTACTTTTTTTTTTTTTTTTTTTTTTTTTACTAAAATGACAGCCTAACTCAATTGAAATGGCTAAACCGTTTGTGTGCATAGTTGCAACCACAGTTGATTTGTTACAGAAAAATTTTAAATCTTATTTATTGTTTCAGGACCTCTCTCATGAGACAGAGCTAATGGGCATCGATTTATTTCATAAGCATGTGTACCAGATACTGTGTGAGGCACAGCAGAGATAAAGAATAAGCCATGGGTCCTGCTCTCAAGGCAGAATAGTCCGTTTCAGAAATAAGATTCTTGAGCAAAGAATTATAATCTACCAGTATGAGAACCCACACAGAAATGTATTAAGTGCTATGGGAGACACAGTAAAAAGTGACTAGTTCTTGCTGGGGAATAAGGGACGATTTCACAGATGTTGACTCATTCAGATCAGTGACCTGAACAGAGCTATACAATCTAAGTTGACTGGTGATGGGTAGAGAATAGACATCATAAAAGTAGGCACAATTAGTTACAAGGGGATTTTGAACCATGGTTCACAAGGTGGAAAGCGTGTATTACAACACACTTTGTCAGCATTGTGCTTTATTCTATAAGCAGAGGGTTTTGCCAACATTTATTCTTCTGGTTCTGAAAAGAGCACGGACATAAAAGAAACGTGGCGTATTCTGAGATAGCCATAATTTGGGGCCTCTTCAATCATGACATTATAATTCATTCATTCATTCATTTATTCATTTATTCTCTCCCACTCTTTCTGTGCAGTCTGATAGACAGATTTAATTTCTTTTTAACAATTTCTTACTCTTTCACTTGTTCTCTGTTATAACTGTGTCTTCCGTTTCTTATTGTATTAGTCAGAAACTGATTAATCGTAATAAACAGAGGTCTACCCAGACTAGTTCAGATAACACAAGGGTGTATGGAAAGGAAATGGTGCATTTTACGGGACCCCATCAAAGGAAATATTTCTGTGCCTGGTGGAGATAGGAGTGGGAATTGGTTAGGACCAGAAATTGCTCTCTCAGTCTTCCTTTTCTTTGTCTCTTTCTCCTTTTGCTTCACTCTCCTTCTGCAGAGCAGTCTCCTCTGTTTACTTGTGTCTCTCCTCTTCCCTTGTAATTTCAGCTTGCCCTGGCACCACTTCAGCCCCAGCTCTATAGTTTTCTGATGCAGAATCACCATGGCCTCACCACTATCTCAGGAGAAAACCCAACCAGTTCATCTGCCTGTTAGCTGCTCTTGCGTTAGATGGGCATACCTAGTCTGGTTAGCTACAGTAAAAAAGTATGTGTGGTGGAGGTGGGGTGGAGAGTCAAGTGGTTTATAGGGCTTCTCCTTTCCAAGTCAGGGGCGGGGCAGAACAGTAAATTGGGAAAGGCAGGCAAAATTGAATAATATTCTGCTGTGCTACCCCAGAGAGGCAAACCAATGTATGATCTAAGGTGTCAACTTAGATTTTCTTAACACGCAGTTTTTCTTATAGTTAGACAACAAAGTGCCCTTAAATGGCCACATTCAGCCACCATTCCAGAACAGATTCCATTCTTGCATGCTTGGCATTTGACGTACAGAGTAGTGATCATTCAACCAGCATGTAGTTAGTTCCTACCACTGGTGTTCATTTGCTGTGGCCTCTTGAGGCCAAGGTATATGAAGAAAACCATGAATTTGGTGTCAATTTAGTTCCATCTCTTTACTAATTCAGTGATCATGAGTAAGTTCCAGCTTCTTAGAGCCTGTCTTCCCTGATTCACAAAATGGGGTTGACTTGTGCCTCACCAGCTTCCCTGGCTACTTAGGAGGGCCACCTGATAAATGTGTGTTGGACAGATGACTTTGTGAATAGTGAAGCACTGTACAAATGAGTTCAAATATTAATAAATTATATTAGAGGTAGGAACAAATATTGATTTTTGGCTTTTTTGGCTGACATTTAGCATGAGGTACTAAGAAATAGATGCTGTCGTATCTGCTTACCTGAGTCAAGGTATGATTTTAGGCAAGATTCATAAGCACACCAAGTTTCCAGTTCTCTAACTCTCAGGCTGTCATTAAGGAATTGGCGTTCCTTGAATGAAAGGTGTAATGGAAGTTAATAGATGTACACTCCTGCATCAATGTGTGTATCATCATTGCCCCCATGTGTGATAAAGGACCTTTCATTTTTTTCTGTTTTTGAGCTGGAATTATTTTAATCATTATAATCGTATTAAATGGGCTTTTATCTGGGTGGTTTTTTTAGTTAGATGATGATGATGAGAGAAAAACATAGATCTCAAATGTGATTTGAGTGAGGATCATCTTTACTTAGATGTGGATAAGAACATAGAAAAAGTCAGACTTGTCCACATACAAGATCACCTTCTGTATCCCTCCTCTTCAGTCACAGGTTGGGTATGCAGTAGTTAATCCTCTGTGCTGCTGCTCTATTCCAGGATGCAGAATTAAGGAAAGAAGATTGAAGATGCTGCCAGTTTTTTTTTTTTCTTTTTTTTTTTTTGGTCTTTTCTGTGGTTGTATTATGTCTCTGTGCTGTGGTGGGAATAATGAGGAAACATTATGCTCATAATGTTCTTTCTCTGTGGGAAAGGTCATCCATATATATATACATATGAAAATTTACCACCATAGATGTGTTATTTGAAGAGAGGCAACTTGATGTAGTGGAAGGACCATGGGCTTTGAAGTTACACAGACGTAGATTCGGAAATCAAATCCCGCATTAACTATTTTCTAACAGATTTGACCTTGGGAAGTTACATAACCTCTGTGAACTTCAGCATTCCCACCTATACAATGCAGAAAATGGTGCAGATATGTGATCTCCTAGGTCAGGGTCTAGCACGTAGAGGCTCACTGAGTGGTGGCTGTAGTGATGATTACGCAGGCTCCTGATGGTTCTAAGAAGTTGTTCATCCAAGTGGAGGCTGACTGCTAAATGGCAGCTGCAGTGAAAATTTTAATCAGAAAGTAGGGAGCTTCACTCTAAAACCATGGTCCATAAGGCTGCTCACAGCCCTCTGCTGCAGTAATTCACTGAATCACATTCAGGGAGCTTTGGGGAAAGAGAACACTGCCCAGGACTTAGCAGACAAAAGGCAAAACAGAAACTTAGGTAGGGAATGGAGATTGAAAACTCAGTGATTTGATTGTAGGTGGCCCAAAGAGAGTGTCTAACATGGATTCGAACTTTTGAGTGTAGACTATAGAATAGAGTTTAAAGCAGTCTTATTATTTAATCCCTGCTATTTGGCAGGCACCGTGCAAAGTAGCTTGCATACTTAATTGAATATACTCCTCATGGCAGCCCTCTAAGGTAGATGGGATTATTCCCATTTTGCAAATGAGTAAAAGAAGCTAAATAATTTGTTGAAAGTCACCTAGCTAGTAAATTGAGGGTTAGCATTCAACCCAGTTTTGTCTGGTTCCAGATCCCACATTTTTCCCCACTATGCCTGCCTGTCAGATTTTAGAGCCCACCAGATTTTAGAGCCCACTTGCTTAATCTAATAATTTCTAGTTGGGGTCTTCAGATCCCAAGGGGATGCATGATGATAGAAATAAATTCCTTGTACCATTTTCGTTATTTCAGAAATTTTAGTGGGAAATCTTACATCTAGTTGTAACAAGTTTACACTTGGCAACAAAAACGCCAAGTTTCTTTGCTTAGGGTGGAGTTAATGTTAACTGTTTTTCTCCCATGGTGACCTAATTTGTCAATTATTGATATATTTAATTCAAGTAAGACAACTAAATATTCAAAAATGCTGTTTGTTAGACAAAGACTTTCAAATTCTGAAGCCATAGAGGGTAAATGGGGTTCTTTGATGATAAAAAAAAATGATGAAATATAGTTGAATCTGAAGACTGCAAACTGATGGGTTGTCAGCCAAATCTGACCTAAGGATATGTTTTGTTTGGCTTATAAAGTGTTTTTCCAGTTTATGAATTACTGACCGGCATTTAAACATTAGAAAATTTCACATCAAAAAATAGATTTTTTTGGCTTCTTTTGAACATTCAAAAGTTCTGGTAATACTGGATCCACATTGCTCCATGACATGACCAGCTGGAGCTGAGTTGTTACTTAGGTGGGGGTTGTGCTAATTTACCACAGCCTCCACCTGTCCCAGGTTCATTCATTTATGATGCCTATCATGCCCTATAAGCATTTGAGTCTGTGATGCCTGCGCTAGTTCAGACTCCTTGGGTCGTTGCTTGGTTATAGAGTAAAACCCACTTCCTAGCTGTGATCACTCTCACCTTTTGTACCCTGTACAGATTTGTGTCTTCATCTTTTTCTTAAGTTGTTATTTTGGGTCTTTTATATAAACTTGTCTATTTGCTTCCACTATGTCTTTGAGAATAGGAGCCATATTCTCGTCAATTTAGCACACACTTTTAGCATTGTTTTGATGGCTAGAAATGTAAAGAAAACTCATGCAGAGCTCTCACCCTGAAGAAGGTCATAGTATAACCTTGTCTCTTTTTAATTTATGAAAGCATCTAGCACCCTGTTAGGTACCAAGTGCATGTTCAGGACCTGTTTGCTGGAGTGTAGTGATCAGCAGCATGGGATTTAGTGTTAGAAAGAGGTAGGTTAGAGTACTGACCCCCACCATTTATTGACCACTTAGGCAATTTATGTAAACTCTTCAGCTTCAGTTTTCTTGTCCGTAAAATGGGAATAATTATAGTACTTATGGGATGAAGTGAGGATTGAATGACCTCATGGTCAGAAGGGATTAGGTTACAATGTGTAACATTAAATAACTGCCCAATATGTGGTAACTTGTATTACTAGGGCTGGACATGCAGTTGGTGCTCAATTGATGCTTACTGAATGAACTAATGAATAGATAGAATGAGTTGAGTGTAAAGAATTAAATGTGTTCAGACAGACAAATAGCTGTAATGGCTGATGTCACCAAAAGTGTCTCCAGCAGGCCAGGGGACTGCAGATTTTTGATGGCTTTGAATGCCCTGGTTTTGATGAGACCACAGGAAGCAGATGTTGTGGCAGAATCACTGCTTAAAGTTCTTTAAAATAGGTTTATAAGCCTACCTCTGTGGGATAACATCAGCCCCAGTTTAATATAAGTTGATATAAAGTTGAGAAGAGAGGAATACATCTCTAATATTCTTGCAAGGTAGACTTGCGCTCAGTGTTTTGAGAATGTACTCAGGACTTCAGAATTGGCCTGTGATCTAGACTCCCTGATACAGCAGCTTGAGGTTATCTCCCTAAGAATCACGGCAGTTGCTAAGGTGACCACTAGAATGGGAATAGCATCAGACCACTTTCCCGGGCTTCCTGGATGTGCTTCCTCTTTCTACAGCCTTAAAGGCAGGCAGAGGGGAACTAACTTATTTACTATGTGCCTGTCTCATTTAATTGTTAAACTGATCCTCCGAAATAATTTACTATAGTGATGACAAAACTGAAGCTCAGAGCAATAAAGGGATATGTTCCAGTTCTCATGTGTGTTGTAAGTGGCAAGGCCAGGACTTTGGCTCTTTCCACAACTCCACATAGCCTCTCGAAGCCAACCTCACCACCCCTACAGTAGTGCCCATCAACCCCCTCCCCACCCCTATGCTGGCACAATGGATTTACTGAGTGAACACAAACTCTCACCTTTTTATTTATTTACAACACATACCAGAGGACTTCAAATAATTCCTGGAAAAATGGAATTAAAAGATAAAAATTAAAAACATAAACTTTATTTCTCAACATAAGCTCCATCAAGTTCAAGACACTTTTATCAGTGATGATACCAACCATTTAATCCATCCTAAAAAACTGAGAGTCCTGGGAATTTAACCATGTCAGTGTAGTCTTTTTTTACATTATTAACTGATTAAAAATGGGTGTCCTTTAAAGATTTTATAGGATTAGGAAACAAAAAGAAGTCAGGAGGAGTCCAATCAGGACTGTAAGGTGGATGCCTAATGATTCCCATCAAAACTCTTGCAAAATTGCCCCTTTTGATGAGAGGAATGAGCAGAAGAATTATCGTGGTGGAGAAGGACTCTCTGGTGAAACTTTCTTGGGCATTTTTCTGCTAAAGCTTTGGCTAACTTTCTCAAAACACTCTTATAAGGAAGCAGATGTTATTGTTCTTCGGCCTTCCAGAAAGTCAACAAGCAAAATGCCTTGAGCATAGCAAAAAACTGTTGCCATGATCTTTGCTCTTGCCCAGTATGTTTTTGCCATAACTGGACCATTTCCATCTGTTGGTAGCAATTGCTTTGATTGTGTTTTGTCTTCAGGATCATACTGATAAAGCCATGTTTCATTTCCTGTTACCGTTCTTCTAAGAAATGCTTCAGGATCTTGATCCACTTATTTAAAATTTCCATTGAAAGCTCTGATCTTGTCTGCAGCCTATCTGGGCACACCTGTTTTGGCACCCGCCAAATGGAAAGTTTGGTCACCTTTTTCAGTCAGAATTGTGCAAGCTGAACCAGTTGAGATGTCTGTGGCGTCAGCTGTTGTTTCTGCTATTAACGATCAGTCCTCTTCAATTAGGGCATGAATAAGATTGTGGATGGTCTGTGCTGCGGGCTTTTTCTTCAACATTGTCTTGTCTTAAAACGAGTTGTCCATTTGTACACTACTGGTTTCTTTGGGGCATTGTCCCCATAAACTTTTCAAAAAACATCACCATTCTTCCACTTAAGCTTCACCGTAACTTTGATGTTTGTTCTTGCTTCAATTTTAGCAGAACTCATGTTGCTCTGATAGGGACTCTTTTCAAACTATCTTATCCTTCTTTCTTAGTGCCTCAAACTAGATCCTATTTAGATATATTAAAACAAGTTAGTAGAAGTTTATTTTAGTGCAAAAAAAGTTGAAATCCATGCATAATTTTTTCATGATACACATTTTCCACGAACTTTTTGAAGACCCCTCATATTTATGAAGCACCTACATTATGCCAGGCATAGCTCTTGGTGCTGAGGGTACAGGGTGAACAAGTCAGAGAAGATCCTTTCTCTGGTAGAATTTAATTCTAGTGGGAAATGATAGACAAAAATCGAGTAAGCCACTAAATGAACAAAATAATTTTGGATAGCAGAGTTAAAAAGGAAATGACACAGGATGATTTGGTAGAAAGGAACTGGGGAGAAGAAGCTACTTATAGGTAAGGTGTGGAAGGTTTTCAATGAAGGACTAAGGAGGTCACTTTTGAGCTGAAACCTGACTGAACAAAGGAGACAGCCAAGCAAAAATGGACATGAGAAGTGTTACAGGCAAAGGGACAGGGAGTTCAGACCCGCATCAGACCTTCACCTTTTAGCCTTTTTCTTTCTTTTTTTTAATGTAATGTGCTTTACAGTGGAGCATGTTTCTGATTTATAATCTGAATGGTGGTATTATATTATTTGGCATTATTCTTTTCCTGGGTATTTTGGCAGTGGGGCTAGTAATCTTTGTTCAAGAAGACTGTGATCTATCTAAACAAGTCCCAGAGACAAGCTGGCTTAATAGGAGGAGGACATGAGATTTTATATCTGTTTCCTAGTAGAGAACCACATACCTTATTAGACACAGCCTGAGGAGCTGATAACTGCATTCAGGGATGGTCAGGACCCAGATATGCCAGAGTTGGCGGGAAGCCTCGAGAGCCCCAGCCACACAAATAGAACTGAAGACACCTCTGAAGGGAGCCACTGGATGATGTGAACATTTGTTTTGTGCCAAACAAAGAAGGAAATTAAACTGTTTTGTATAGATAAGTATAAGCATGGTGTGAAATAAATTAGGGAGTAGGAGTAGGGGAATGTCATGAACTCAGACAAGGATCAAGTGGAACAACTTTTAAAGTGATAACAATCACTGCCTAGACACATGCTTTTCCAACCCAGCGTCCCTGAAAATCGTAACAGGAATTAGAAAGCTGCTTGCAGTGTTTCAAAGGTACAAACGAATAATAAGGCTACACAGGCTATCGTTTACTTCATGCCCTTTTCAGATCATTCTTTCATTGGTTTACTCAGTATTTCAGCAGACTCTTAATGAGTCATCTACTGCGTGCCAGGTGCCATGCTAAGTGCTAGGAATTTTTTAAATGGCTAAAATATACTTGTTGTTAAGACATTTTAACCATCTAGTGGGGCAAACAGACAAGTAAATGAATAATTACAAAACAATATAACATGTACTGATAGAGGTATTTATGGAGTGCTCTGAGAAGTCCAGGGGGTCAGGGGAGCACTAATCCAGCTGGGGATAGGGTCTTAGAAAACTTCCTAGAGGAGGTATTGCTAAATCTCAGTCTTAAAAGATATATAAATTAGCCAGATGGATCCAAGAAAATGAAATTCTTGGCAAAGGAAAGATCACATACTTATGTGTAGGACTTTTAATTCTCCAGCGTACTTATGCATTGTATCAATTAGAATTGTGTTCAGCTATGTGTAACAGAAAACTCTGGTATCAGTAGCTTAAGCAAATAAAGGACTAAGTTTGGAGAGAGGTGAGTGCTGGTTTTGGTTGAGTAGCTAATGATGTCAGGACTGCCATGTGTCTCTGAGATACCCTGGGCTTTTCCTTCATGCTTTGTTGCCTTATGATTGAAAAAGGGCTGCAGCTTTGGGTATTATATCCATGTTCAGACATGAAGAAGGGGTCAGAAGAAGGGCCATGTCTCTATTAATCAGGAAAATAAACACTTTCCCAAGGAGCACCCCCACTGTCACTACCACCAACCCAGAAGACTTAACCCTTCTGAGTCATATGCTTGAGCAGGGCTACAGAGCCACCCCTAACTGCAGTGTAACTAGATACCAAATATTTAGCTCTTTCACTCTCTGTAGTAGAAGGCAGCAAGGAGAGTGAGTTGGGAATGACTACTAAGTCAACCAATCAGTAGTGTCTGCCAAACATATAATGTCAGTTGCCTCTTTTTTAAAGTTCATGAGGTGGGAAGAGCAGGTATTAATATTAGCTCCACTTTATAGAATAAGAAACATTTGGAGAGCTAGGTGATACCTAAAATCACAGACCCATACATTTATTTAGTGGTAACGAGAACAAAAGTTAATATTGATTGTATGTATGCTTATTATACACCAGACTCCATGCTATGCACTTTACATACATCCTCACATTTCTTCCTCAAGCAATCCTGTGAGGTAGGCTCTCCTCATTTTAAAGATATATCCAAGTAACAGATCTGAGGTATAAGGAGATATTGATAAAACTTGCCCGGGATCACAAAGCTAACATATAGCAGAGTCAGGATTCAAACTTCAGTTCTCTAGAATGTCAGCCTGATGCTCTTTTTGCCTCTTTTACCTTTAAACTTTCAAAACTTTCTCCCTATGGATCCAGCGAATGTGCTATCTCACTGAAATTACCCAGAGCCCTTAAAGCTACCCCATGCCCTGTTATTCTTTTTTATTTATGTGACCCACTCCTGTTTCTTCGTTGTTGCTTTTTATGGACACAGAATCGAGCAACACATTATTTCAAATGTCCTGCCATTATGAATGCATTTCCTTTCATTGTAATAGCTCCAACCTTAATGAATATATTTTGTATCCGTGCAGATGTCACTGGTGTTTTCCATGCTCCATTCTAATTTATGTTGGAAAATGAATACTTAAAGTATTGCCCAGGCTCCCATTACTCCAGAGGAAATGAGGGATGCCCTGTGTGTGTGCATATGTTCTAGCATTCATGCAGCAGATAGAATGTTTTGGTCTGAGTGAATTGTGGGCCTGAAATGAGTGTCCCTCTAGCCCTTTCCCAGAAGGGCACATTGGAGGTAATTTGCTGTGCATATCAGCAAACCTTGTGCAAGCAGGTTTCTTTGTGAATGAGTGCTTGGGTCTACTTAATGGGCACACATCGTAGTCAGATGTCATTATGAGGGAAAGAGGAAAAGCTCTGATTGTGGGATCCAGGTTTTGGGGTACTCCAAGGTCTTTTTGCCATCATGTGCATAGCTAGCAAAGGTTGTAGATATGCTTGTTGCCAACAGTCACCCTTTCTGTCAGCCACACACTGATATAGCCTTCAATATAGAGAGTGAATAGTGAGACAGAGACCCAGTGGGGAGCAGAATGTGCTTGGCTTAGGATTGGTTATGTGAACTGATCTTCATGGTGAGAGTCAGTCCAAGAGGTAGAGGATGGTAATAGTCAAAGGCTCTGTAAATCTGGATTGTGGTAGGATATAGCTTCTTTGTATCAAAGAGCTGGGGTACTCAGCCATCCAAGAAATGACCCCGTTACATTTGAAACAATACGTGGGCCATAATGCTCTAGACATCAGCATGTCTATAGGGGATTCTTGGAGTGATATCTTTTCAGATATATCTATGCCAAACATTTTTTCTAAGGCTTGGGGTTTCAGCAGTTAAAAAGTACCTGGAAGATAACTTGTTAAGACCCAATATTATGAATCCTCATTCAAGGATTCTAGGAATTAAAAAAGAAGTGGGGTAGTGGTTTATAGAATATAAGAGTATTCCAAGTTTCTAGAAAATACTACATTTTTATACAATGTGTATTCCAGGTATAGGTAGACAGTATCTATTCCATACCTATTTAAATCTTTTTTTCCTATTTATTTTTTATTTGTAATATTCATGGGGTACAAGTACAGTTTTGTTACATTGACATATTGGATTGTGGCGAAGTCAGGGCCTTCAGTGCACATATCACTGAAGCAATACACATTGTACCCACCAAACAACCTCTCATCATCCACCCCCCTCCCACCCCCATTTAAATCTTTAAAATCTGCAGGAAGTGCCCCTTAATAAAAATTGGCTGCTCAATTTAGGATTACTGGCTCTGTAATTGCAAGGCAAATCAAAGAGTAGTGGTTGCAAATTGAATGTAAAATGTGAGGGGTGTGTGTATGTAAGTATGTATATACGTGTATATATACACACATACACTATATCCACATATATTAAAGGGTCTAGAAATGTTTGTTTCACCTCTAACAAAAAAAGGGCAAGACTTTTTCTAAAATTTGGCTTGGGGGAAAGCAAAATTTCTCTATTTTTAAATGATCTTAAGCCCCATCAGATTTTTATTGCTGAAAATCTACTATCAAAAAACTAGGTTGTAGAATTTCATTATCTCTCATTTTCCATTTCATAGGGAGTGCCTTCCCCTCTTTGAATCTCTCTAGTCTTAATTTTTACACGGTGTATCACCTGACTCTTATGTCAATACCTGAAAGACAGACTTGCAAGAACTAGTTTTTCCAAATCTATCAAGAAATGTAAACCTAGATAAGACTGGTGCAATAACCTTAAAGAAATTATTGTTCTTTGCTTCTTTTGTGCCAAAAAACTACTGTACTGAAAAGTTTACTATTTTACAGGAAATTCTGTGGAACCAAATATAGTGTATTTTCTAGCCTTGAATTGAATCTCTGAGTCCTGTATTCTCCATTTTTGCAAGTTCAAATAGCAGTAATGCCTGCTGTATCCCCTAAAAGAAAACAGCAAAAGACAAAAACCTTCAGAGCTCTGCATGTCTGAGCAGTCTGCCCCACTGTTCACCATTTCCTCAAGGACAGTGACTCGGAGCACATTTTATTTTTGCCCTGGGGCGGGGTTAGTCTTGCCTCAACCTAGAAAGCCTTTCTGAAAGGGGTGCAGAAATGAAAATGCAGATAGAAACTGTCTCCTGCAGCACTGGCTTCATGTTTCTGTGGACAGAGCACAGGAGAAAGATGCAGTTTACCATCAGAGCAGCTTTGAGTTAGAGTTGCAGAAGACTAAAACCCGACTCCACACCCCTATTGGAGTTACAGCTCATCCTTTATGGTGAGGAGTAGGGGCCAAAACACAGTATCAGCCTGATTCTTCTTCAGTTTGCTGCTGTCTGCTCAGTTAAGCTGGCAGGCAAGCCTGGGAACCAGCCTGAACTGTCCTCCTGTGGAGCTGCCCGTCTTAAGAGAGTTCCTCTAGCAAATGTGCCTTCAGGGGACTATATAACTGAAGCAAAGCCATTTGCATTAATTCATCCTACACATGTCTTTTGCCTCCTAAAATGTTCAAGGTTCCCAGCCATATGTGTACATTGTGTAGTATAAGTTTGTAGTCTCTGAAGGGTTGTGCTTATAGTCTGCTCTAAGATGATTGAACCACGTGGGAGAGGACCAGCCCCAGAGAGAATATGGTGCTCCGTTTTCTGAACCCCCATGCCCCATTGCCATTCTTTTGTTGTAGTTCTTAGCCATGAAACAAACTCAAAATTTAGAAATTGTTTTCAACAATAAATAGCACCTTCTACATGAGAATATGTTGGTGCCAAACCTGTGTATTTTCTGAAACTGTCAATCTAAAATAACAGAAATTACAATAACTATTGCTTATGAAGTATTTACCTTGTGCTAGATATAATATTAAGGACTTTTATAATAAGGGCTTCTATTTAGTGTTCACATCTACTTTATTACATAGGCTTTATTGGATCAGTTTTACAGATGAGGATACTAAAACTCATAAAAGTCACCTTCCCAAGGTTGCATTATCTACTTAATCACATTTCCCAGTCCATCCCTTTTAGATGGTTATTGACAACTAAAAGATTGAAGAAGAATTCCATCAGAGAGACTTCACTAGCCCACTTAATATAGGTAGGTTAACTCTTCCTTTAATTAGGTGGACAGGAAAAGCCACCATGCTCTGCAAACCACCCACACTAATACCTAATTAACTGAGTCATAACATCTACTGAGAATGTAGATTAGAGTAATACAGACACGTGGCAAGAAGTTATAGTCCCACCCAACTTTCTTTTTAGTGGGAAGAACATAGGTTTTAGAGTTGGCCAATCCTGGGATCCAAATGTGGTCTAGTCACTGACCTCTCTGAACCTCAGTTTCCATATCTATAAAACAGAATCCTAATACCTTCTTCACAGAGATGCAGTCCTAGTTGGACAAGAGATTGTATGTGAGTGCCTATTATCATGTATGCTCATTGAATAAATTTTTTTAAATATAGTTGCTTAAAATGTCATTTTACCCTGTTTGTGTTAGCAAAAAGTTTCCCAGGTACCCTGAAGTGTTTTGGCTCCAGCAGGAGAGTGGTTGGAAGATGCTGTGTTCTTCAGTTTCCCAAAGGCAGGTCCATTCTTTGGAACTAACTTTGCTTTTTATGTCTTGTTTTTCCCCCCAAGGTAGGAGGCGGGCTGATGCTTTCCCTTTTGCCCTCCCCATCCCATAGGTCTCTGGAAGTATTCTCTCACCTCCCTTTTGTGATTTCCTTAAGTGCTTTTAATGGCTGCTTGACACTAGAAAGATATTCCCAGCAGGCACTCAATTTGTAATCGCTGCTTGTTGCTTGATGTGAACTTGCTGCTGACCTCTGGGAAAGTGGTGTGGGCAGGCACGGGGACTGGAGGAGGGAGCAAGGCTGTACTCCAGCAAAGCGAAATGATGGGTCCCTGAACAGCTGGCTGGCAGCTGGAGGAGTGGTGCTGAAAATGGCTCTCACACATTCTGCCACTTCAGGTCCGCCAGCATGTCTGGAAGTATAATTGGTAGAAGATTACAGAGTGGGTAAGCTCCCATGTTCTTAAACAACACCAGCCAAAGCACACAACAAAATAAAACCAAAGCCACGCATTCTACTAAGTGAGGTATCCCAAGAATGGAAAGACAAGCACCACATGTACTCACCATCAAATTGGTATTAACCGATCAACACATAAATGCACATGTAAGAATAACATCTATTGGATGTTGGGCAGGGGGGAGGGTGGAGGGGGGAGGAGGGGACGGGTATTTGCACAAAGAGTGCAATGTGCACCACCCAAAGGATGGACATATTTGAAACTCGGGGGGCGGGGGGGGCAAAGGCAACATATGTAACGTAAACATCTGTACCCCCATAATATGCTGAAATAAAAAATAAATAAATAAATAAAATCAAAGCCGATAAACAGCAGCTAGCAGTACATTTTTGCAGTGTCTCTGTTATCATGGTGAGGAGCATTCTGCATGCAGCTAGAGCCAACCAGTCGTTCTGTGGCCTGCCACCTGGGGGCTTAGACTGCTCCTACTTTTTTTTTTTTTTTTTTTTTTTACACCTTCTAATTATGACTGTCTTCACCAAGGGAAAGGAGATTAGGGAAATGGAGGAAAAATGAAAATCTTTTGTATCTTTATTCCACAAATCTTCTTAGACACATGGCTGCTAGTCAGGGCTGTAAATGATGAATCAGGTATTTGCCCTCAGCAGCAGTTCACTGTCTGGAGGAGTAAAAGACGAGTAGCCATACTGGGTTAATATTACCACAGGAGACACCTGTGGTAGTGGGTGATCAATGGCAGGGAAATGGATTTCACATTAAGTGCCATGTGCCCAATCCGTGTGACCCTCTTGAACCTTATGGGCTTATTCCCAAACCACACAGCCAGGACTTTTTTATAAAGAGGCTTCCAGTGTCTACCACTGTTCACAGCTTTCATACTAAGCTCTTCAGTTCTGCTTACATTGCACTCCACTTCCTAGCCTTTGTAATGAATTGTCTGTTTATGGACATGGCTCACTTCTCAGGACTGCCGCTCTGCCCTTCTCTGTCAGCTCTGTTGCCAGTCTTGCCCGTACGGCAGTTATTTATGCTTATTCCCTTGGTTAGGCTGCCTCTAGCGCACCTGGTCTCACCAGCCCTTGGCATCCTACATTTCTACTGCTCCTTCATGCATGGCATAACCCCTAAGTTCCCCTTGACCCTACAAGCAGGACCCAGATTCTCTGAGCCTGAGGTGGGTGATGAGTAGTCTGTGTAGGCTGGAGTAGTCAGCACAGTCTTCATGGAAGATGTAGATAGACTTGAAGGCTGGTTATGATTTGGATAGGGAAAGAGAAAGGATATGAATATTCCGCACTGGAGCAAGAGAGATCCTTGTTATAACTTGTTAACAGTTGTTCAAATCGTCACTGTGAAGGATGATTTTAGAACTGGAGCTGCCATAGAGATTTAAGGATTATCTGTGGATTTCAGTGCTGTTACTGTTCTTTACCAAAGGGGAGGGGAGGGGGGAGTTGGAATGAAAGAAAGAAAATAAAGCCTGTAGTACAGAGTTATATCAGATTCATGGGGTCCTTCTACACTCTTTCTCCAGACAATTTTTACATTCCTGTGCTGGGCCTAATTGGAGAGACTGGTTATTTGACCCCTAGCAAGAGTGCCCTTTGCAGCCACATTGTGACCATTCAGGCCAATTAAAATGAGTAAGAGCTAAGTGGGTGATCATCTTGCCTTTCACATACACCAGTAGTTCCAAGCCTTGGTTGCTAAACTCCTAACAGTTAGTCTGACCCCATTCCCACAGCCTGGTCTTCCCATCCCCTTCCGTGGGCAAAAAGAGGCATATAATTAGCTGCCAGAGGCCTTATCCCATCAGGGCTCTGAGAGCACTGTCAGAAATCAGACTTGGGAGAGAAGAGAGAGAAGCAGTTTGGAAAAGAAATAAGCTTTCTCTTTGCAGCTCAACATAAAACAGGTAAGTTCCACAGGCTTTGCTTAAACTCCTATGCACAGAATTATCACTCTTCTTTTTAACTCCTTTTCTCTTTCTTACATGTATTTCAGCCTAAGGCCCTAAAAATAGTTTTTATAGAGGAGTGGCTTTATTGTCTCACAGCAAATGGTTTTTAATTTAAAAACAACTCCCCAAAGAATTCTCATATCTTTTCCCCAAAGTGGTTAGCTGAAATATTTATTTTGTTGTCATTCCCTTCCTCCCACCCTCTCTGGTGGGCTGAGTGAAGACTGCAGTGGAATGTTTTAAGTAGTGAGTGGGCGAGTGGGTGGGGAAAGCAACAGATCTATGCACTTTGGTTAACTTCTTGTGCTAGTGTAGAACAACCATCTGATATATTTATTGTTCTATATTAAACTTGAGTCTGATTGGGACTCAGTGCAAGAGCCTTAGAAATCATTTCATCTAAGGAGAGAGAAAGGAGCAATGCAATGTGTAGTGAAAGTCTGGTATGTGCAGGGCACTGTCATGTACATCATTTCATGAGAAAAGTGATCACTTAATAGTGTTTATCATGTGCTATATGCTTTTTTACCTTCATTAAGAACGTGGAAATCATTGATGCTATTTTACAAGTGGGGAAACTAAGACCCAGTGGAGTAAGTTTTGCCCAGGAGGACCCAGTTAATAAGCGGAAGGACTGGATTCAGACTTTGGTTTCTCTATCCTTCCTGTTCCTCTCAGTCTGAGAGAATGTGAGAATTCTGACAGCAGGGAACCCTGCCATCCGAATTGTTGACAGATGCTCCTCAATTAGGCAGTCTTAGAGGGTAATTGGGCCTTTCTCAGTTCTAAGGGGCATATTCTCCTGGTGCTCCTTGGGGTGTTTTCACTGTTTGCTCTGGTTGGGCCAGTGGAGAGCAGTTGCTTTCCAGATATCATAAATGTTATGACACCTGAATATATTGAGACTGAGCCATAAACAGGTTCTTCTGCATATAGATGAAATATGTCTGAAGTGGTAGGATTATGTCATTTGGGTGTCACAGCAGAGCTGGCTTGAGGAAAAACTGGGAGTAGGGCAAAATGTCTTTAATAATCCTTATCTGCTTTCAGCACCCTATACTTACACCCTCTAGTCCTGACCCTTTAAAGATTATCATTTCTCTTTAGCAAAACTTAACCCCATCCCATCAGCTCTAAGATGACAGCTGGCTCATCCAGAAACTCCTCTGTGCTCAAGTGGTTATGGTGGTCTCGTGGCATATTTTTGTGGTATAATATGTACTGATTTTTAACTCTAGGAGTTCAGCCAAAAGGAACTTTCAGTACCTTAGACCAAAGGAACTAATAAGGACCTTAGGCTTAATGGCTTATAGGAGGAGATCT
This sequence comes from Propithecus coquereli, assembly GCF_000956105.1. NCBI lineage: Eukaryota > Metazoa > Chordata > Mammalia > Primates > Indriidae > Propithecus > Propithecus coquereli. The sequence goes on along the minus strand of NW_012148619.1, from coordinate 1,488,917 downwards.
TTGGAAAGTGGTGAAGGCCTTGCTGTTTTTCATGCTCTTCTGTTGGATGTCTGTCACCTCCTCCAGTACATAGGGCTTTGTTCAGTCTTGAGATTGGGCAGTGGCATGCAACAGATGGAAAGCTGCAGTGTTCAGTTCTTCTCTTCTCTCTGCTTTGGCTCTCCTATTTGGTGTTCTCATGTGTTTTTTGGTCATCTAGTGACGACTAGTGCGCTCTCTCATTTGACAGCACTGAACTCTGAAGTCCAAGGAGAATTTAGCTGAAAGCAGATTAGATGTAGTGTTCATCTCCTTGGCTGTCTACATCAAGCAACCTTCCTCCCAGGAAGGGCAGATTCCTGTAGTACAGGCCTACCGGCTATATTACGACCTTTTGAATGAAATATTGGAGGTAGGGTACAGGTGGGGATAGCTTTCTTACCTTCTTTTCCATTTCCTGGGGAGAACGTTTACTGCAAAGGCAGGGATAGAACTGAGTAGTAAACAGGCAGGGAACCAGGCAGTGGGAGAATAGGGACCTTGTTCTCTTCTATAAACATCCACTTTGCAGTTACACTCATCTCAGAAAAGACATGCTGGCAGAGATGTGTGAGTTATTAGCTGGACACAGGACATCTCCTCATGGCTTCCTGTTTTCCCATTTTAAAACCAACTCTTTCAATGCCCCTGGCATGAGCCTTAGACTCTCAGGCGAGTGAGTCTGGCTTTGGCACAGAGGGAGCCCCAGGCTCTGTTTGGGGGCATTCACTCCAGACACCCAGCATCATCACATTGGCACCCGTGTTACTCTTCCAAGCTGAGTCTCAGACCTGTGCTGATGATGTAATCCCATTTGAGCAGCCTACTGCCTGCTAGCCCCCATACAGGCTTTATATTGAGTTACCACTGGGTATTTGTTTTTCTTTTTCTTTTTTTTTTTTTCCATGAAACATCTGTTTGTGCTGCCTTGGGAGTGTGGCACAGAACACAGCCTGACTATTTTAAGCATAGCCCTTATTCCCATTTTGAGGTGCTGGCAGTGTGGTAGACGCCATATGGAGTCCTAACGCCCTTCTCTTCTTCTGTTCTTTCCCATCTACATCCCCCCATCTTCTTAGGAGACACTTCAAGCATGGCCCATAATGACAAGCCTTAGGCGCTGCTGATGAGACACTTTTTCTCTCAGCGGACCCTCTCATACTTTATCTTCAGCCATTGTGAACTTCTCACAGCTCCCTGAACATGCCCAGCTGTTTCACAACTTCAAGAGTTTGCTTAAGCAGTTCCTTCTACCTGGCATACCCTCTCCTGGCTCCATTGTCTCCCTGGAAATACCAGTCCATCTGTCAACACTGAGTGATAAAGCCTTTTCTGCTTGCAGGTGGAATTTACCACCTCTTCTCTCTTAGCACACATCTACATTCTTTGCCACACTGTGATCTCTTTAAGGGTAGAGACCGTATCGACTCACCGCTGCATTCCGTCACTGGCATGTGGTTGGTGCTCAGTCGCTGTGAGGTGAAAGAAGCAACTGACTTCAGGGTGGGAGTGATATAAAAACAGTTGAATTTGGTTGAGTGCTCATTACCTGTTAGGCAGTATGCTAAACACTTTACATCCATTATCTCATTTAATACTTATGTCAACTCTTAGAGGTAGGTCTGATATTTCGCCTTCCTGAGTTGCCCCCCTCACAGACACACAAGCACCCATCATTCTCTATTCTAGCATCCTGCTTTATTTTCTTCATATATATCTGAAATCATTTGTTTACTTGTTTATTGTCTCATTAGAAATTAAGCTCCATGAGAACAAGGACTTTGGTAACCTTTTTCACTGCTATAATGCACCTATTGTACTTCCTAATATATCACGGGTACGCAATACATACTTGTTCACTGAAAGACCAAATGAATGAAATAACTACCCATTTCACAGATACGGAAATTAAGGCATAGAGATGTTAAATAGCTCTGCTAAAGTCACACAGCTCAGAGCTGAAGGGTTTGGATGGTAATTCTGTTGTCATTTCAAAGTGGGTGATCCTAACATACTATACTACCTCCTTTAGGAGTTCTCCCAGTAGACAGATTTTAGTGCTCCTAGAGAAAGGACTACTTTCCTGTTGGACACAGTTTCTACCTTGAAGGTCTGCCTTCCCCACCTTTCACCTCATCAGTTAAATCCCTAGGCCAAGGCAGGTCATGAGAGCTGCCATGTGCCAGCTGCCAAATATGTCTTAAGTGCCAGGCATGTTGCTAAACACTGGGGATAAAATGGTGAATGAAAAACAAATTCAGTCTCTAAGGAGCTCATGTGGCAAAGACCAACATTTACAGTATAGCCATGCTAAGACATTCTGAACCCTTGAACCCCTGGAGGCTGCAAGGGCAAAGCAGGGATCTATCAGACCACCTTCATCACTGGTTCCCTGAAGGCAGACAAGGGGACATCTTAATTCAAACTTCATCCTCTAGTAGGGTATAGTGAAAATCAGCTGAAACCTTGAAAGATATTTCTGTGAAACCTAATTAAAAGAGCAAGAGCTTGGTGCCTCTTACCTGAGGACAGATGGGATTGAAATTGAAACTGATATCTGACCCAGAGAGACTCTGACCTAAGTCCAGGAGAAATGTCTTGGTGGCAGGCCTTTTTACATGATTATGCTTGCTAGAGCCCACAAGAACCAAGGTGAGAGTCTGAGGGAAATGGCCACCTTGCAGCCAGGTTACAACAGGAAAGTCATAGATGGGCTGCAGTTGTAAAAAGTGAAAAAATCTAGCTGTGCTTCTTTTTTATTAAAAGACTACTGGGATCCTCCCTAGCAGGAAGGAAGTTCTCTAGTAATTGATGAGTCTGTCAAGGCCTTGGAAAATCTTTAGCAACAAGGTACCAGTTGCCACCTCTGCTGCTGGTAATAAGGCATTACTAATAACCTGGCTGGATAAATGCAACCAAGCTGATTTCATGAGCCCCATCATGTGCTGCCTTCTCTCACCATTGAGTCTCCTGCCCAGGGTTCAAACAGGGCCGGGGCTTGGTTGTAGCTGCAGCTCTACCTATCTGTGGGACCTTGGGGTTTTACTTCATTTCTCTGCACCTCATTTTCTTCATCTGTAAAATGGATTGTTAATGCTATTACACAGAGTTATTATGAAAACTGACTGTAAAAATTTTGGTGAAGTGATTAGTTCAGTGTCTAGCAAACAATGATAACATCCATTTAGTGAGTGCTTATAATGTATCATCACCCTCTTTTTACGTGTGCTAGAATGGGTCTTGAAGCCAAGTTGCGTGCTTTTTCTACTTTGAGTCACAACCACCACAATCGCTAACCCAGCTCTTCCGCTTCTGGAGCCGTTCAGCTGACATTTCATCTGAGGGAAAGTGGGGTCCATGAATTAACTGCCCCTTCATCTCCATCTTGGCCTGGATGACTTGATATCATCCTCACTTCTGTCCCTCCATAGACCATTAGTAGGGTGACAGGTGGATGGTTAAACTCTTGAATCCAGGCCTTCAGAACAATTCCCAGCTGGATTTCAGGGGGTTGGAAGTTGCCAGATGTGCAGCTGTTTTATAGGGAAGCCAAATAAGAACATTTCCTCGTGAAGATGAATTGGTTCTTCAAGTTCCTATATTTAGGGAGAGCTGGACGTAAGCTTGCTTCTGCTTTGGCCTCAGTGACAACAGCATTCTCTGCCGATTGGCCACACCTGTCCTTTACCAGTAAAACTTCCAGTAAGGCTTAGTCATTTGTAAGACTAATCGTTGTTTATAATATAGCATTTTTAATTCACACCTAAAGCCTAGTGGTTTTATGTGCCTGGTCATTGCAATAACAACTAGGAAAGAAATGGAGCCTGGGTTCACCTGTCAAAGTAAGCTATTCATGAGATTCCTGGGCATTATCTCCAAAATCAGCAAGCAGCCCATAGTTTGCCTGGGAAAGTTTCTAGAACAGTAATACTTCATGGGGTTGTTTTGATCATTCATTCATTCATTCAAAAATATTTGACAAGGTTTCACTAGTGCCAAGCACATTACCAGGTACTGATGATACAGCACAGAACAAAATTTGCCACTTCAAAATAATTTTAGGTAGTGATCAGTGCTGTGAAGACAATACAACAGTTTAATAGTGCAGGGGTGGGATGGCTACTCTAGATCGCTTGGTCAGGGACAGCCTCTGAGAAGGTGACCTTGGAGCTGAAACCTGAATGTTAAGGAGTCATTCATTCTAAGATGTAAGGGGAGACAGAACAGGAAAACACAAGCCTTAAGGCAGGAACAAGCTCAGCTTATTTGAGGAACAGAAAGCAAGCCAGTGTGGCTGGAAGATGGCATAAATCAGGTTGGAGGAGGAGGCACAGGTCAACACATGCAGAGATTTGTAGGCTATGGGCTTTATTCTAAGGGTTATAGGAAACCACTGAAGGATTTTTAAGTGGGGCAGTGATTTAATCTGTTGTACATTTAAAAGACACTACTCTGAATACAGTTTGAAAAGTAGACAATAGTGAATTAAGAGTAGAAGTACGAAGACCAGTCGGGAGGCAGCTGCAGTAGTTCAAGCAAGAGATGGGGGCAGCAGTGGAGAAGAGGAATGGGCAGACATGGGAGAGGTTGTGCAGGCTGAGTAAGCTGGACGTGCTGTTGGACTCAGTGGTATAGGGAGATGGTGCTCCTAAGGTTTGAGCGCAACACTTGGCACATGGAAAGCATTCCCAGTACACAATAGCTGTTACTGTTGTTCCCAAAAAATGGCCTGCACAGCAAGAGAACAAGCTCAGGAAGCAATCTTGAAGAAATGACTGCATGATACCTACAGCGTATGGGTGACAACATTGTTGACTCTTCTCTTTTTTTGGTTAATAAATAGCAGTCTTAGAGGCAATGGGGGCTCCAGGTACGATGGTGTATTCAGGAGCCAGGAACTGACTTCCAGTCAGTCTCACTCTGCCATCAACTCACTGTATGACTTTTAGCCTCTCGTAGCCTTTAGTTCCTTCATGTGATGTTACTAAATAACTACAAAATGTATTGAGTGCTTACTGTATGACAGGTACCATGCCAAGCTCTTTATATATTTGCCAAATACTCTATATACATTAACCTCATTTAATCCTTCGAGCAACTCTTTTGGGTAGGAACTAAATTACTAAATTGTCCTCCATTTCCAAGTAAGAACATCGAACTCCAAATTTCACAGCTAGTAAGTGGCAGAGCTGTGACCCAAACCCAGGTGTTTCTAACTCCTAAATCCATATTTATAACCCTCTACCGTATAAAAAGTAGCACTTGGTCTTTAAATGTTGGTGCCCTTCCAACTTCTAACTTTCTACAACTTCCAGACCTCAATTCAAGGTCATAATGGGACTTATAGCTACTGAGAAATATTCACTCTCATTCATTCATTCATATTCATTCTCTCTTCCCCCCCCTCCACACACACACAGCCTACAGTTCATACAGAGATTAGAGATTAGTGTCAAGTATATTTATTTATTGATCCTTTCTCTCTCTTTGGTAACTTGTAAGATACGGTAGCTGAGGCAACAGGAAATTCGAAATCCAGCGTTTTTTTAAATCCTATGTTTAAGATTTCTGTAGAAGGAAACTGCTTGAGAGATTTGGTTTCCATTATTAAGATGCCAAGAGAAGATGAAACTGGGTCAGGAGGATTTCCTGAAGGTATAGAAGCAGGGAAGGTAGACCCTTGGCTATTTTTTGCTTCTGACTCCCCACCTCCTGGAGTTTCCTGGGACCTAATAGAGGGTATGGGAAAGGTTTTTTCAGCCCTCACCACAGGAGATCTTCAGTGATGAAATCCAGCAGCACTGGAGCAGGAACGGGAGGTTGGGGAAGGCCAACATAAAGGCAGAGAAAAGGGAAAACTTAACTGCCCCGTGGCATTTTCCTCATGAAGTTCAATAGAAACCAAATAAAATGGAAGTTATTTCACAGGAGGAACAGACAGACACATACATGCACATGCATGCACACATGCTCTGTCCCATGCCAGAGCAGCTCCCTGCAGACACTTTGAGACTGCCAGGATGTGGGGAAAATGGGCATTCTCATACCTAAATGAGTAATCGTAAATCAGTATAAGATTTCTGGAGGGCAGATTAACAATAAAGTATCAAATGCCTTTAAAAACACATATCGTTTGCTTTATAGAGAATATCTGATTCTGAGACTGGGGCAGGAAATATATAAGCTAAGCCTGGAAGGTCTTGTAGTGGCAGCAAGTAGGAAAGTGCTCAAAAACAAACAGAAAACCCCACATTGATGGAGCTATGTCAAGGAAACACAGAAGCCAACTAAAAGAGCTCCCAAAGGCCAAAGCTGTACAATTTGATTAACAAAATAAGTAATATTGGATTATAACCCAAAGCATAAAATAAATATCCATGAGTCCATACTGATACAAATAAACGATTGAATAAAGAAGTAAATGAAGGAGAAGAGACAAATCTGCTGTTCAAAAGTATTTCAAATAATTTATGTAGATATTCTGCCTTCAAGGAGAGAGGGAGCATAACTCCTCACTGTTTAAGTGTGAGCTACTCAGAATAACTTCCTTCTGAAGAGCCCACGGTGGGAAAAAGAGTATCTTTACCATGGAAAAACCTTGCACTACCTCAACCAGGTAGTGAAGGTCACCTTCAGCAGTGTTAAGTCATATTGATAATACGAATCCTTAGTATGATGTAATGATAATGGGTTTTCCTTCGAAAAGCCCATAACCACAGCCTAATTGTTAAAAAAACATCAGATCCCAATTGAGGGACATTCTGTAAAATACTTGATCAAAACTGTCATGCTATCATGAACAAGAAAATTCAGAAAAACTATCACAGCCAAGAGGAGCCTAAGGAAACAATGACTAAATGTGCTATCCCGGGTGAAATCTGGAACAAAAAAAGGACATTAGGGAAAAACTAAGGAAATCTGAATAAAATACAGACTTTACTATTAATGTATCAGTATTGGTTAATTGTAACAAATGTAGCACGCTAATGTAAGATGTTCATAATAGGGGAAACTAGGTGTGTGAACCTTCTATTTTATCTTTGCAATTTTTTGTGAATCTAAAGCTGTTCTAAATATTAAAGCTTATAAAACAAACGTGCCTTTTGACCCACAAGTTTCCCTCCTAGGAATTTTTCTCTGTAAATAATTAAGGATGATTTGTCCACAATGATGTGTATCACAGAGATGTGTGTAATAGTGAAAAGGTAGAAATAATGTAAATGTCCAATATTAGATATGATAAATCCATACAATTCAGTCATGAAATAATCTTATAGAAATATAATTCTTGGTAAGTAAAGATATTAATGATTGATAGTTGAATGGAAAAAGCAGATTATGAAAGAGCCTATGAAGTATGAGCCAATTTTATAAAAGATATTTATTTTTATATATGTATAGAAGGAAGATGGGCAAGTATATTTCAGTGTATTAATGATGAGTATCCCTGGTGGATAACATTATGGATTTTTTTTTCTTTTTATAGAAGCAATACCTGTTTGCTATAGAAAGTAAAAAGCAGCAAAAAAGAAAAAGTTACTTTTTGAATTAAAAAAAAAATATGCTGGAAATGATTCTTTTCTAAATCTAGCAGCAGCAAAGGACTCAGTCCCAAAGAAGGGAGTTCCGAGAACAGATAGGATGCCAGCACTGGCAGGCAGGCCCGCCTGTTACTTCTATTCAAGTACCTTCCTATAGCAGGGCACTGCCTGAGCAGGCCACCACCCACACGGGCCCTGTCCAGTGCAAGAAGGGTAGCCACCTGCAAAAACGGTAAATAGGCTGCAAGGTGCATGGGGATCAAAGTTGGCACTGTGGTCAGAATGTGGGTATGAGGCTACACTGGAGACCCAAGCCTCTCAGAGGCCCCTAAGTAGGTCTGGAGAAGCAGAGTCAGCTGTGAGGGCTGAGAGACAAACCCAGGTGTCTGTATTTATTTCTTCTATAGTAAGTAATCTTACTCTTATCTAGCATTTTTTTATCTTAAAATATTTGCATGTGTCTTCCATCTCATTACAGCAACCCCTGATGGTAGGTATTATTATCCCATTTTTCAGGTGTAAAAATTGGGCCTCAGAGAACTTAAATGGCTACCACTTACTGACTGGGTAACTAGGGGTCAGAAAATACAGGCTAACCTCTTATACCCAAGTTCAGTTTCATTTCTGAGGGTTCTGGAGTCTGATTGCTTAACCCAGGTCTACCATTTGCAAGCTGTGTACCTTTAGCAAAGTCATGTAAGCCTCTCTGGGCCTCAACTGGATCCCAGAATCACATAGCAGAGCCAGGGCTAGAACTCTAGGTCTTTTCATCATGTATTTCTCAGTTAATCCAGGATAAACCAAGAACATTTTACTTTATTTTATATTTATACCTCACTTGTTCTCCAGGAGACAGCTAAACATATAAGTTCTGATCCCTCACAGCACAGTGACCTCCTCACTTTCAGCCCAAGCTGTTGGGGCAGGTGAGCATAGGACAGAAGGGACAAAGGTAGCAGCTCTGCTCTGTCTAGTGGAGGAATGTCTCTGGACCCAAGTGTGTGTCCATTCCCCTAGCAGAACTGATCGCATACTTAGTACAACTAGGCAACCACTTCCCTCAGATACTGAAAGGTCAAGACTTCCCAGTTAGCTCCTGTACAGTGCCTGGGTGGCTTAATTTTTGGAAAATACTAAATCTGTCTTTTTGCATCTCAGTTGAATCTAGCCTTCCTCCCTTGTCAATATGTCTAAATTTCTCTATCCTCCTGAGTTGACTAATCCTTTTATAACAATAATTAATTAATAAATAGCCAAGAACTCAGCAGACATGAGTGATACCAAATCAAATTAAGTTGTATTATATGCTTAGGAAAAGAAATGATTAAACTTGAAAAGTCAGAATGCCTGCCATCTCATGTACTGACTTCCTCTTACAACCCCTGTAGCTCTGGGGACAGAAGCTGAAAAGCTGAGCTGCCTATCTATACAGACTAAAATATTGTCAGGCAGTAAAACACTTCCCTATCATAATCACTTTATCAGCAGGTGCATAGGGGCTGAATGTGACTGGGGCTTATGGTGTCTGTCCTCTGACTACTCTCCCATTTCATAGGCACCATAGCCAGACAAAAAGAATACCTCATCAGTGTGCCCAGTCAGAGAGAGGATACAGTGTTCTGCTGGCTGGGACACATTAATCCCATTCTGTCACCCCAACCAGAGAGGTGTGAAATCTCATACCCTCTTAGTCAGAATTTAGGAGGTCCCAGTTCCTTGAGTTTAACTTTTTGGTTTTATATTCCCTAAAAGAATAGAAAAAAGTATGTTGCCTCCTTGCTTGTATTTAAGTTAACTTCTGAATTCATATATCAAGTTTAGATAGTTGCTAAGGATGTGATTGCTGACATATTGTGTAGTTTATGTGAGTTTTTATGTATGCTTTCTTCAAAACTTTGGCACTGCAGATTTAGCTTATTAAATTTATAGGCAAGGTACTCTGTATAATCTAATTGGCAAAGCCAGTGCTGCGGTCAAACCATCCAGCCAAATCAGACTTGCTTTCTGTCAGATCAAGTCTGATTTCATTTTTTTCAATTCAAATAAACATATTAGTACACACCTCATGACAACTGTCTCACTTCTGAATTTGAATTCATAGATCAATGGACAGATAAATGAAGCACACAACCTTGCCAAGAGCTTATTGCCTGGACGAAATAAGAGATTCTTTCCTTTACTATTTCCTGCCTTTCTCTCATAGGACTCCTCTTAGAAGTGAGACATTCTGAAATTATTGTGGGGTAAGATTCAGGAAGGTGAGAGGTATGCATTTCTTTTCTGAAGTGGGAGTAAGGTGATTTGCAAAGTGGGGGTGGCTGAAATGAGAACCTATAGACTATAGGCATCTTCTTGGAAAGGTCAGTTTTAGGAAAGAAGTTAAGGGTTTAGACATTTATTTCCTTAAAACTATCTGTGCCCAAATACTCCCTGGAAATTGTTATGTACCACAGGATATGTGTACTCCATTTTTAAAACTACCACTTTTAGATACAGCAGTACCCTCAGACTAGATCAGTCAGTGACTGAGTGCAGGCTGGGTAACTAAACTTTACTCAGTATTCGTCCTCATTAGAGTTTGGCAGGGAATGACTTTTCTAGAGACCTGCCATGTAGAAGGGTCAGAGCCATGGACCTCAGCCTTTCTATTGAATACCTGTATTTCATCAGGTCTGGAGTTGGCATTAAAAAAACTTTCCAAGTGAGCAAAGCAGGATACAGTTGCTCTCCAAATATTTGAAGGGTATTTGGGGATAAGAGCACACTCGTTCTGGAATGTAATATTTCAGATGCCAGAACTAGGAATGTTGAAGGAAAGTTAGGAGGAGGCAGGTTTTGATTCAGAATAAGAAGGAAGGTGGATAGAGGAAGGGGGCCAACATTTTTTTATGACTTATAATGCATAAAATACATAAAGCTTTCATAGTAACCCCGTGAGATAGATAGTACTACCATGAGGAAACTGAGTTTCAGAAAGGTTCAGAAACTCACCCAAGGTCTCACAGTTTATTAATGCCGTAATAGGGATTTGAACCTAGTTCAGTCTGATGACTGAAAAGCCATTATGTAATGCTGCTTGTCTCATTGGTAAGTATCTGCTATAGAATGGACTGTCTGCCTAACACCCATAGTTCATTAAGAAAAAAAAAATAGACATTAACCTCTAAGTCCCACTCAGTTATAAATCTGAGCGTGACCGATAGATGTTTCAGAGGAGTATGATAAGTGGCTGAGGTGGAAGGCTATATTACTTACTTTGGAGAAAACGCCGACTTTTATAGACTATGTAAGATAAAATCTCATGAACACAGACTATCTTACATACAAAGTGAATAATGAGTATTCAGGAGAAGAGATGATGCCTCACACTGATTATACTGTTGGGTTTACCCTCCAGCAGAGACCTACACATGAGGTGAGCAAAGCTTTATCTTACAGATTCAGTTCAGATCCTTTTTCTTCGTTATTGTGAAAAACGTGCTATTGATTATAAAAGTAAGATTCTTTCTTTGAAGATGTGATTCTGGGGAAAAAAAAGTTCTCTCTCCCTTCCCGACTCCCACCCACCACTCACCGCCCCTTTCTGTCTGTCTCACCTACTAGGCTGTAAAGCCCATGAGGGCAATGACTGTGTCCATCTTATTCATTATTATGACTAGCATCATGACTGACACATGGTAGACAGCAAATATTTAGCAAATGAAGGAATCAATAAATGATAGGCCAGAATCTCAACATCTTATGTTTTAAACTATATCTTTCAGGCCCAGGGACAGGTCTCTTTTAGGGTAATGAGAAAAGAATTTATCAGTCAGGACTTTGTCCTTTTCCCCAGCCACTCTCCAAGTCTCATAATAAAGACCTGGCAAGTGGAAAAGAATTTATTTATAATTTGATTATTCTCAATTTTGGGGGGTTGTTGACCTCTTTGAGAATATGATGAAAATTCTCAGACAAAAGAATACACAGATAAACTTTTGTATACAATTTCAGTAGGTTCATGAACCCTTTAAACTATGTATCTCAAGTTAAAAATGTTAAAAAGTGAACAACAGGTTAAGGAAAGGGCACAGTCATATGCTAGCTCTCTCATATTTGAAGTAAACTGACAAGAGAACAATGAGAGCTTGCTTTGGATATAGTGTCAATGGGGATAATATGGCGCCAGTTCCAACTCTGCCTTGATTCTGATGAGAAGCTTTCATAACACATCCTTTGTTCCCTTTGGGACAGATGCCACCAAATAGTTCTCCTTAATGACAGTCCACTGTCTAGCCCTTCCTAGTGTGCACCCTCATCACATGATTAGACAGCCAGCAGGAAAAGGGGGTAAAAATAGGGCAGAGTTTGGGGTGGTGAAGATTACTGAGTAGGTTCTCTTGGCTCCTGGAGTACACTTACCTCAATTTGCAGACCCTGTGTCTTGAAATGTTTTCACCCTTAACAGAAGTTCTAAAAATCTGTTGCCTGGGATATTTTCTCTTGAAACCTTTCCCAAATGGATGCAAAAGAACACAGTTTTTATGTAGACATAGATAATCCTTCATGAGATGAAAAATCTCTAGGTCATAGCTGGGAGCTGATGTTCCACATGCCTTTTCCTTCTCCACCAGCACGACTACTTCAGACTTTATCCAACCAAAACTAAACTTGGAGTTTTAAGAACACAGACCTTACTATGTGATCCTGGATTTTACATCTGCTCAGAGCTTCCCTATCTTCATCTGGGAAATGGGGATGATAGTAGTCCCTATAAGCACTTGATCAAGTTGGCTCTTGTTATTATTTTAAGGACAGTGACCTCTAGAAGCAGATGACGAGAAACTAAGCAAGTTTGTGACTTTTGTCCTTCTAAGTGTGCCACCTTTCTTTTTAGGGCTCTGCCTTCTCCTTGCCCTGATCCCTGTACTGACAGTGTTCTCTCCCAGGACCAAGCCTGAGATGCTATAATTCTGAGCAACTGAGGTACTAGCCGTGCCTCTGGTGTACTACAACTGATTTTTTTGGCCACTGACATCTGAAATACCCTGATCAGGGCAATAATGACTGACCATTCTTTTCAACTGCATCTATCCCTCCTTCCCTCTCTTCATGTTGTTTTTATTTCAGTTCCTATTTTTCATTTATTTATTTATTTATTTGTTGTTGTTGTTTGTTTTGGGAGACAGAGTCTTGCTCTGTCATCCTGGGTAGAGTGCAGTGGCATCATCATAGCTCACAGCAACCTCAAACTCCTGGGCTCAAGTGATCCTGCTGCCTCAGCCTCCCAAGTAACGGGGACTACAGGTACATGCCATGATGCCCAGCTAATTTTTCTATTTTTAGTAGAAACAGGGCCTCACTCTTGCTCAGGCTGGTCTTGAACTCCTGAGCTCAAACAATCCTCCTGCCTCAGCCTCCCAGAGAGCTAGGATTACAGGCATGAGCCACTGCACCAGCCTATTTCAATCCTTTTTTAAAAACAACTTTTTATTGAGCACTACTGTGTGCCTAGCACAGTACATAGATAATGAAATAGTTGTAGCTATACACAGTTAATAAAATAGTGTCACTACTCTTATTTGCTCTAGTCAGGAGTAGAGAGTAAATAGCAAACAAAGAAATTATAAAACGTGATGAGGGCTATGAAAGAAGGAAGATAGAGAATAACCATGGAGTCCTACTGAGGTAGAGTACCTTCTCTGAAGAGGTGACATTTAAACTATCCCTGTGGCATGAATTGAAACCTTGGCTTTTATTCCAAAGTGCCGTTAGGATTGAAGATGACAGCTTCTCCTTATTTTTCTTTCGTAACAATAGATGGCTTAAGGCTTAGGGGAAATCAAACTCCTGATTTTTACCAGCAATTTATTTTGTCAGTTAAAAAAATAATAATAATATGACCCTCAGCTCCTTTAAATAAATATTCACTTACTGTATACCAGGCATTTTACATGTATTCTCTCTTATTTAATCCTGCAGTAACCCAGGAAAGTAAGTTTTATTATCATCGTTCTTACTGTAGTCAGATAAAGAAATCAGAACTTTGAGAAATTAAGTAACTTGCTCATGGCGACACTGCTCAATTATGGTAGTTAAGACTAGAATCCAGGTACGTCTGACAACAAAGCCTGTGTCATCAACCAGTAGGCTATGCTGCCTCCCTTCCTGTGACGTCTCAACTCACCTGCTTCTCCTTTTCCTTTGTAGTGGTGCCAGTGAAGAAGAGGACACATGAAGGCATGGCGTCCCCAGTGGAAAATCATCCCCTCTCCTGTGTGTATGTGACAGCGTGTATTGTTACGGCTTCTGATTTCTGTGAAAGCTGCTCAGCAACAAATGTACTTCCACCGGATATGTCCCCAGACCCACAGCAGGCACATATATCTCTCCAACAGAGGACCAGTTTTATGCTCACTGACTGTGCTTCTCATTCTCTTGTTGTGTTAGGTCAAGGAAAAGAGCCCCTTTGATCAACAAGGAGCAATAAGGAAAGGCCCTTCAGGCAATTCTTCAGTGGCTGCTTCGAACTTGCTCAGGAAAGCCAACCCCTGTGATATTGTCTAACCAAACTATTGCTTCCTTGGGAAGGATCTGGAATAATCTTGAAGGGAAGTCAGAGTTTTTTCCCTACCTGCTAACAAAAACCCCACTTTGTTCATATTGAAGCATGAAATAAATGATGGCAAGGTAGGGCCGCATTGACTCATGTAGAAAGTCTCTAAAAGTCCAGTTCTACATTTGTGAAAATGATGGATGACTTGAAAACAGCGTTGGAGAAATAGTTAAAAATTAGGAAGATAAAGCTATTTTTAGTGTATGAGGTTATCCAGGACTTCAGATTCATAATTCAGTGCTGTGGAAATGAAAACATGATTGAAGAGGTGGAAAGGAAATGACCTTAGGAAAAAAAAACAGGACCAAAGAAATCTGATTAAAAGTTGAAATCAGTATTTCTAAATTCAAATTGCCTGAGTTTCCAAAATAGTCACTAAAGGATGTAATAGAAACTGAATTATTTGGATGAATTTTTCTGTAGGATTTATGGGCTTTTCACAACATGAAGGGCTGAAATATATTCCCACCAAATGGGAATGTTCAGTGTAGGTTTTTGCTGGTCCCACCCCCATTTTAGCCTAACTTGGCTTAGATGCAGTGTGGGGAGGATTCTTGCTGCTCTGTATGTGGTGTGCTGAATTCGGCTCCTCCTCCCAGCAGATAGATATCCTCCTGGAACCCTTCTTCCTATGGCACTCCTCACCCACAGACCTTCAGATCATCCCCACACCCCGGCTCTCTATTAAGTAACACGAGACACACCTGAAGTTAGACTTCCTTCCCTTTTTCCAGTCCCAAATCACAATTTTTTACAACCAAGGTTTTTACTCCCAATTAAGTAGTGATGTGCTAGGGGGATACAAAACTGCAAGCTTAAAACTTTGCATCTTCCTGAAGCATCAGTTTTACTTAAAAAATGGTTTGGAGTCAGGGGATGACCTTATTTTTATATAAAACAAACACAGTTATGGAATAGAATGTTCATACACATAAACTGTTAAGATAAAATAGGGGACTTGAAAGGTAATTCTCGTTTACAAGTGGGCTATATGTTCCCTCTTCTCTGCTTTTGTTCGTATTTGGTATTAACTTCTAAGAAATACAATTGGAACCACATCCAGGCAGCCCTGGGGTTGCTGCTGCCCCAGGGCCTAGAGTTCTAATGCCTGTGAAGCAGAACAAAAGGAGCCTGCACTGGGAGAAATCCCTCTCTTCCTGTCTGTCTGAGTGCCTGTGACCTATGTACCTATTACAAAGCTTTAGGGCCAGCTGATTTGTGTGCATGCAGGATGGTTTTGAGGCAGAAACAATACTTGCTTACTGTAGGAGTCCTATTTATTTAATATATTATTTTTCAATCCTGTGCTTGCTGTGAAATAATTTATTCCTTTGAGGCCAGGAAGCTACCAGGCATATATGCTTCTAGGTTAGGATTACCCTAGCTCACTAAGTATGTCAGGATATTGGGGCTGAGAGGAGTTAGAGATGGTACCCGAAAAAAGTCTTTTTCTCTCACGCTGGTGGCCAAGAAATGGCCAAGATAATTTTGGTGCTTTACCTGTCTGTCTACAAAGACTGGAGAATTTGGCATACAACTAATTACAACCTCCAATCATATCCAAGAAAACTACCCTAAAAAGAAGGACCAATGGCCACTCTTGAAAGAGTTTAAATATCAGAAGGTTTAAAAGACTAGAATTTGGAAACTTGTGTTGTCTTTCCCCAGTAATCATTGTTTGATCTCTAAATGGTAGCCTCATATTAACAATGGACAGATCATTGACTCTCCATACCTGATCATGTATTATTACTTTAAATAAGTATTTGGGAAATCCAAGCATTTATGCAGTGGATATAAATGGAAATATAAAAATATGTGCCAACCTGTCTGAATAAATTATATTGTCTGTAATCCTCAAGGAAAGCACTTTTGGTTTTACTTAGAAAGGGTTTCAGATTTGCTATATGGGCTCCTGCTGTCTTCGACACCTGATAAAACTTTAACCAGGGAAGCATTAAACACAGCGCAGCAGCTTCTGCCCAGGCGCCTATGTTCCTGCCGGCAGCATTTATCAGTGTAAGAACTAGGATGCTTCCTGCAGTGGCATCAGCTTCCTCCAGAGTCGGAGCATGCTCCTGGGCCTTCAGCCTCCACATGAAGAGCCTTCCCTCCTGCCAGGTCAGTAAAATTTAGAGTGCTCAGGATTGTGTCCTGACTGGCTGCAGGCTGCAGGCTGCAGGCTTTGGAGAAATCCCTAAAAAGTCAACCAAGGAAGGCAGGTAATGAATGTCTCCAGAACTAATCGGGCACTCATAGCAATTCCTGGCTACCTTTCAATTGTTGGGTTTCTGGATGCTGAGAGGAATTTGTCCTTTGACTTGCTATTATTAAATCCAAGGCAGTCCCAGGAAGTGCTTGGAGTCTCAGTGCTGATAGCCCAAGAAGGGAATTAACCTGTATCGAGGACCAACTATGAGCCAGGACTTGTATTACAGCCCTGTTTCATAGGTGATAAAACAGATGTGGCGTGAAAGAGTCACTTGCCTCGAGTCACACAGGTGGGAAATACCAGAGCCAGGTTTTGAACCCAGCTCTCCTTAATTCTGTGGGCAGGCTCTTTGCCCCATGCCGTGGTACACCTAAAAATACAGAGGGATAAAGAGGCTTCAGGTTCTCCCACTGAAGCCTAACCATCCTACTTTATGAATTATTTTTCAAAATGACATTTCATGGCTGTAGTTTGGGCTCAGAAATTACCTGAAAGTAGCCTTATTTCTCCGCTTGAGCAGATGCTTTAAGTACACTTTAACAATATGGGCCTGCCCCCAGGAGTTGGGGTAACCTTTTATTTTTGATGCCATCTTCCATAAATAAGGTGTTTCTTGGGCCTTAAGAGTATAGAACTTTGCAGAAATAGTACAAGTGAAGGGTGATCTGCTCTCTAACTTTATTTGAAAATGTCTGCAGCTTCACTGCTGCAGAAAAAGAAATCTTCATATTTTTAGTAAACCTAGCCACCAGTTCTGCGCTCTGTGAGGATGTGGTGATTCATAGCTCAGTGAATCTGGACTCTCCTGCTGATTCCTGGTGTGTGTGTACCTGTATATGAATGAAGATGCGATGTGTTTTTGTATGTAATACATGTGTGCACACAAACTATTTAAGAAGTGAGGGAAACTCACAGCAGCCTCCTCCTCATCTTGCATACCTCTGCAAAGGTTTCTGCCAGCCCTAATTAAGTGCTGCCAGATCACTGAAGCTTAGGTGCTTGCTTACAAGAAGAGCAACTCCCTAGCAGAGATTGTCAGCTCATAAAGCACTGAGCCACGGTGACAGCCCTGAAGGAAATTGTACTCCATCCCTTCTCCAAGATGTCTGATGACACGGGAAATTCAGATGCTCAGCCATTTTGGTAACCTGAGAGCCTGAACTACTCCATTCAGGCCTGAGGGCACAACTGCAGAATTCACGACCTTACAGTAGTGTCAGCGCCTAGGAAGTCCTCTCTTCCCACCTAGAAAATACCCTCCTGCTGGTTCCTGAAATTCCACACTCACATAATGGCTGTTCAGTACTTGCTTTTCCATAAGAAAATTAATTGCATGTTTACTGCGTGCCGATCACATCCGGAATTTTATGTTAAACAAAAAAACTCATTATGGATTGAGTTCAGCCCAGCTCTAAAGAGAAAAAGAAGGCCCATAGGGAGACTTCAGACCTCATTATTACTGCCTTCACCCTGCGGTGTTTCTGAACCCCCCCACCCTAGCCCATTCCAACAGCCGTAAGACCCAGGCGGTTCCTGCCTCCGAAGGCCTGCCTGTTAAGACAGTATAGTTTGGAACAGAGAACATACCAGAAACAGCACAACAAGGGCCAAAGCAGAATGAAAACAACAAAGACACTTCTCGGTACATTGGTGCAAAAAAAACAAAAAAAAAAGCCGCAGAGCCCATGCTGGGCTTGATACGACCTTGAGAGGACAGCAGATTTATACTTGATGGGAGTTAAACCTGACCAGTCTTTCCACAGCGACGGGCCACACTGCATGAGTGGGGAGAACCAGTGAACTCATCGTCCTCTGCCTGGTTTCTTGTGCGCAGTCACATTCCCTCCTTAGTCATCTTCCCCTTCCACCCTTTACATTAAACAAGGGAACACTCAATCTTTCAAGGGAATTACACGTTTGAGTTAATGTTTCAGTATATCATTTTCATACTGTAAATTATTTTGTAAGAGAGATTTACTGCTATCCCAGGATGTTCGGACTTGGCGCCCCTGTGCATTTGGAAATCAATAAACTATTACTGGAAATACCATTTGTCTCTCAGAGTTGTGCACAAAGGACCCTGCTAGGTGTAAATATTCATGACGATCTGCATACTTAACTGCGGTAATGCTGCAGGCGATGGTGTTTTGGTTATTAGATGTGAGTATAATTTACTCCCAACTTCCCCAGAGTACCTTAGGAGATCTCTAGGAAGTGGCAAAAGGACAGACTTAAGATCATTATTTAGAGACATGTTTTCTCCTCAAAGTAAAATGATCCATGACTAAGTTAAATTTTATGAGCAAAGTAGATTATAACCCAAGGAATACTTGGTCTTGAATGATGTTTTCAAATAACATTAAAGCTTTAGAATTTGGATTAACTAGAAGGAAGATCAAATTTTATTTTTTATCATATTTCCTAGAAAAAAATCTTTATAGAGCAGATTACAGTTAGGCCAGAAGAATCATCTTTGTGGAACTTTAGAAATACATATTTGCGTATAATTGATGAAGAGATAGAATTAAGTTGTAAATGAAGCAATTCCAATCCGGTTTGTAGTATTAGGACCGGAGGTTGCATTGAAACCAGCAGTCATATACTTGGAGGCCTTCAGGAGCCAAACATGAAGACCCAAGATGGTAAATATTGTGTAAATTAGAAAATGTTAAGGCATTAAAATTGAATGTTTAAAAATCCTGAAACCCACTAGCAGGTGTGTCTGGAGGGGCTACAGTCTGTGAACCCTGCTCTAAATTTCCTTTTAAATTATTTTTCATCAGACTCTTCAGTTGGCTGGGGACTGAGAACTTTGGGGAAACTGTCCAATGTAGGGAGTCACTCAAGGTCACCCAATAAGCCTGGCTGGTAAAGCCCAGGACAGCAGACTCTCTGTCTCCTGTAGCAATCATTAGGCTCTACTTCCTCTTCCCGGTTGCTGAGGACACTACTTCTGCCTGGTGGGCTGGCATTGCCAACGACCATAGCACTTGGGAGTCTTCAGTGTTTTAACAAACCACAATGTGTTTGGAGGTTTTCTTCCCTCCGTCCTGGTGCCAGTATCTCGACACCACATCCCATTGCCTCAGCCCTTCTCATTACCTTTCCCTCTGAAAGCTATTAACTGTTTATTTTGTTTTATTGATACTTGTCCACTTACACATGGCCCCATTTCCTTTATTCTCTAAAAGGGTGAAATTGCAGCTTGTCTAGAATATCTCCTGGCCTTAAGGCACCAGAGTTAGAGACACCCAATGCAAAGTCAGGCTGCCGGTCATACTCAAAGAAAAAGATGTCACAGAAACAGGAACAAAAAAAGACTGCTTAAAGTTAATAACTGGCTGCACTGAGTGTCTGTGCTTGTTAAATACTGCGATGTCTAGGTTTGTATCATTCATTTTTGTTAACAGTAAGAGCTAACCATTTAGTGAGCTCTTTCTCTGGGCCAGGCATTCTGGTTGCTTTTCACATTATCTTATTTAATTCTCACAGCACCAATACTATCATCCCCCAGTTTATTGCACAGGAATCAGACTTAGAGAATTAAGTACTGTGACCGAGGTTACACCCTAGTAAGTGGGAAGCCTGGACTTAAACCCAGGTGTACCAGACTTTACAACCTCTGCTCTTAATCTCTCTTTTCCTAGCTGCACTACCTTGTATTGTGAATAACATCACTGCCTCCCCTCATAGCCCCTACCCCACACATGCATACAGTATGGCTTTGGGGCAAGGGAATTTGCCCTTTGCAGAATGGGTCTTGCTTTGTATAGCCTGGAAAATGCAGCATACAGAGAGGGAAGGGGGCCTAAGGATAGCAGTGAAATCCTCTTCTAGCCTGAAACTGCACTTTTGGAAGGAGAAGACTATTAAACTTGCTTTATCTTCTTTGTTCCAAGCCATAAATAATGAAATCAACAAGAGAGCAAAGCCGGATCTTCTTTTGCTGTGTGGTCTTGGAATCCCAAAAGTCAGCCAGCTCTGCCACTGAGTCTGTAATTTAATTAAACATCTTGAGGGCGTCTCCAACAGCTTGACATTAGGCCAGCTTTATATTCTTGGAAAGGGAAGGCAAAAGAGTTTATCTATTTTAAAGTTCATTTACTGAGTTTAGCCATCATGGCCACAGTATATACCATTTGCCTCATAAAAATGGCCCACAACCATCCCACCATTTTAGGATTCAGTAGCAGCTCATTTACCTGGGCTCAGCCATCTGACAGCTTCATCCATCCACACTTGCAAAACACAAAAGTCAAACTAGTGGTTTGATAATGAGTAATTGAGACAGAACTGGAAAAACTGGGAACCTCTGTTCAACCCATTCAAAAATGGTAACTAGGAAGTAAGCAAACAAGGCTTCTGACCAATTGAAATAAATACCATGAAGCAAACACATAAGAGAAAGGCCATACATCTACCCATCAAGCACCCACTCAGAACCTATTTGTTCTTAATTCATATTTCTAAATGATTGGTTTCTAAGCCTACAGCAGATTAAGGGAGAAGAGAACGAAGTGACAGCAATAGAGAAAATTTTTGAGTGTACTGAAAAGCTTCAAAAGCCCTGTTTTAGGGGAGTATTTAGTGCCACAAATGGCTCTGTGCACAGAAATTCCTAAGACTTCACTGTATCGTAGGAGAATATAATTCAAACTGGTGACCCTGACTGTCACACAAACCAGATTATGCTCAGAAGTCAAGAAATATGTCACAGATGGCAAAAAAAAAAAAAAAACCCAAAACAACAAAAAACAACCTCTCAGGAATTAAAAGGAATAAACTTCTGACTATCCAGAACATTTAGCTAAATAAAACAATATATACCCCCTAGCTGAGGTTTTATTGTTCCATGAGCCTCTTGTGTTCAGAGGGGTTTTTCCATGGCTCTGTAAGTGACTTTCATGCTACAGTGCTTTGCATATAATGGCATGAACAATGGAAGTGCCAAGTTTCCAATGTGATGAATAAAACTAATAACCGGAATACAGGTCAAATTCTGTTACAACAAATACTGCTACTATAAAAACCACTTAAGCATCCCTGTTATCTCTAAGCCCCTGTCGATAGCCCATTTATTTTAGACAATAGTCATTACAACAAAATTGGAGTACAATAAAAAGAAACTGGACCCCTACCACCAGTTGGGTGTAACACAATTTAACCTGTAATAACAAATTCTCACTTGTATCTCTCCAGTTCTTTGCTGCAAGAATAAACGTTATGTAGACATAATGCTAACTTGGAAAACTGGTGGTTAGTTGCTGCTAGGAGAAGAAAAAATTGAGAAGGAAAGGACACACAGTGTTGTGTGGCAATTCCTCGCTAGGGAATTTGGTCTCCAGGGCCACTTTTGACCTTAATCCAAGTTGGAGCCATCGACCAAAGAGTTGCTTGCTTCTAATAGTGATGTAATGCATATATTAAGCCCTGGAATGAAGACATGATTCATTTCCCACGGATCATTGAGCACTTTGTGGTAACCTGGCCCTGAGCTGATGACCCTAAGATTAAAAATTCAGAAGCATGTGACTAGAACTATCTTTTCTCCCGTGATGCACTGCTTTCCACACTGCATGATTGTAAAAGCACATGCCACGTTGCCTATATATAGAAATGGTCTAAGTTCATGAGCTGCGTTTGGTTTGGTGTGCAGGCAAGGATTTCTCCATGCCTATCCTTCTTCTGCTGGTGGTAAGGATGAGTTTTGTCTTTTGCTGTAACATTATCTATCCATCTTTCTTTCTTAAATATTTTTTATTACTTCATTGCAACCAACATTTTGTAATACTCTTAACAGCAGAAGGGATTAAATCATAATTCACTTCTGAACAGTACAATCAGCAATAGGAAAAGCAGGGGCGAGGGAGAGGGAAACCATCCACCTTTTTCCGATGATAATGCCTGGCTCAGGCCCCAGATGCACATCATACTCCAAACAAGTTCATAGATTCTGAGCACATAGATTCTGCTCAGCTTGAGGAGGCAGGTGGTGTTCTTTCATGCCTCCGGGGGTGATGAGAGATCTCTTGAAGCCATGCCATTACAGGATATGTTCACCTCTGCTTGCTTTCTTCCCTAAGCCAGAGTTGTATTAAACATTTATGTGTCCCAGACCGAGAGATCAAGTTAAGAAGAGGTCGATGCTTTGCCTCGCTCTTGAAAACATTGAGTCCAAGTATGATGCTCTGGCTCAAGGGTGGCCATTGGCTGCCTCACCATTTTTATTAGGACATCTGGAGATTAGAGGTGTTAATTGGAAGTAACTTTTCTGTATTTGGTTTCTCTCCACACATTATGAGACCTTTTGGACCTAGTTGGATCGCTATGTCCTATTGCCAGATTCAGCCTATTCTAAGTGGAGAAAACTATGATAGGGGAACAAGATTGCTCTCTGACTTGGCGGTGTGGGGGTGATAGGGAGTGTCAGTGGGGTAGTTTTGGGTGGGGATGATAAAGAAACCACTGATAACAATAAAAACATGTATTTTCTCAACATTCAAACCAATTTCCCATTTGCTAACAGGTGGGTTCTGATCTATTTTCCCCAAATTCATATTTCCCTAGAAGATTCAGGCCTGGCTGACCAAACACAGGCATTCCTTCTGGGATCACACCTAGCCCACTGTGGCCAAACTGTACTTTCCTGTTACTTACTGCAAACAAGCTTGCCTGTTAAGCCCTCTCCCTCACCTCTGGCATGAGGACCAGACATGTGGAGGAAGAATTAGGTCACCTGGAGGTCCACCATTGCACATGGTTAAGCGGTGTGAGGAAGCCAAGATTTCTAGAAGTGTCTGTCTTTTGCCATTTTGGGGATGGTGAGAAAATCCATCTGGAGTGTTTATGCTCCTCTTGATAGCCAAGCCATAGGGCTTTCTTTATATTGCGCTACTGAGGTCAGTCACTGCCCTTGGAAAAGACAATTTCACAATGACTTACTTCCTAATAATCACTGAAACAGTCTCAGGAGGACATGCACAACTGCTGCCTATCTTCAGGCCTGGCACGTTGTCAAATGTCAGACTTGCAGAGCAAATAAGAGACCTGGCCTAGTTCGCAGGGCAGCCAGAAGTGATCCAAAGTTCAGGCTCCCCGGCCTTTTATCCCTCCACCTCCTTCCTCCACTCCTCCGCCTCCTCTTCTTCCGGCCTCTCCATCTGGAAACCATGAGCCTCATGGATTCCAGGCACAAATTCTCAGATTTCAGATGTTTGGGAAATTTCTCAGCTTGGGTCATTCTTTAAGAGTAAGAGAATTCAATTTGGGAGAAAAAACAGCTGAGACCCTTCCCCAGAAGAGAAAATAAATAAGGTGTAGTGTGTATCCATTCTCTTGCCAACTCAGCTCCAAAACCACACACAATGCCTAACTTCAGAAAAAGTATTTAGATCCCCTGGGAGGGAACAGAATGGAAAAACAAAATCTCCACTCATAAAAATACGCTTTTCTCCCTTATATGGTATAAACACAACTGGCATCAGATACTACGATGTAATTGATTTTGTGTGTATTATTGGGGAAGGGGAGGGTCTCTTGAGGGTAGACCTAAGACTAGTGGAATGAAGTGAAAAGTAAAATTTAGACTAGATTGTTGGTTGAAACTGTTAACATTATGAACCACTTAACCCCAGTGTTGTATCTTCGGGAAAAGGAGAAATGTGTCCATCTTCTGTCTTTGGAAAATGGAACAAGCTTGTTCTTGATCCTGGGTTTTAGAAGCAGACAGGTTTGGTTCTAGTGCTGGCTCTGTTTTTTACTAACTAAGGAATTAAATGAGCAGATGGTCTACAGGGCATAGTACAGGGCCTGACACGTAGTAAGCACTCAGAAATGGTAGCTTCTGATTACTATTTATTGTGTTGATGACCACTCATCAGGATGGAGTCCTGTTAGCAATGTGGAACGAGCTGCCCTTACGTTGCCCACAGAGCTGCTCTGCTCACCTCCCTACGGCTATTTCATAGTCCTCTCTACCACGTCACCTTGGTACACTTTTTCATATCAGTTATAAGCACCTGAAATTATTGTTTGTATTTATATGTTCATATAGGTAATATCTGTAACTCTGAAGTTTGCATTGTTTGTTTGCTATTGTGTTACCAATGCTAACAAAATTGCCTGACACAGAGTAGATGTTCAAAAAATATTTGTGGACTTAACTGACTGACATCTTGATAACATTCATATCCAGAGTTACTCCAGATACCATATTGAATGTATTGATGCCAAACACTGGAAGACATCTTTAGCTACATCTACCCCAGAATGCGTGTCCAAAGCAAGTGGTACCACCAAAAGGCACACTGTCTTCCCAGGAGAAGAGGGAAGAGAATTGGGAAACTTCATTCCCATTCCTGCTCCTCCACGAAGGAGCTGTGCAGCATTTGGCATGTCCTACTCTCTCTCTACTCCTAAAACCAGGAGCCACCATAATAGGGGCAGAGTCAACTAAATGAGAGGATCCCTCTGTTTCCAGCTCTAACATTGTAAGATCTTAGCAAAGTAAAAGTGACAGTGGGAACAGGAAGATGCTTCCTCTGAGAGTCCCAAGTCGTCTTTTTCCTCTCCATGTGTAAGCATGTGTGTGTGTGTGTGTCCATAGATGAATATGTATGTGTGCATGTATGCACAGGCATGTATGTGAGTGAATGCATGTGCGTGTATGTGCGTGTGCTGGGGCTACGCCAGGAGAGCCAGATTCATACTTTACGGAGAGCAACATTTCCCCAAATGTACACAAGCCATGAAAAAGTGTACTGTATCAAGTAAACTGGGAAGTAAAACAGTGGGCTAAACACGTTAAGGGACTTCTTGGAGCTTTTAGTATGTTCATGTGCATTGTAGAGCTTCAATGTAACAATTTGCTAGTTTTCTGGTATACTGTGTCACACAATTTTAAGAAACACCGCTTAGGGATGAGTCCAACTCATCTCATTTAACTGGTGAGAAAACAGGTCCAAATAGATTAAAGGATTTTCTTAAGGTCACGTGGCTGTTGGGAGACTTGAGTACTTACCCAGATTTGGCCACTGTCTGCCAGCAGAGAAAGTGTGTTTAGTGACTCGACTCAAGAGCCCACATTAGAACATTCTAGGAGATACCCAAGCTTTCTCCTTTGAGTCTAAAAGGAAGCATCTGGTAGGCTGCAGTTCTCAGTCTCAGGGCCCGCACAACGTTAGTGTTCAGCACAGGTGCAAGCGTCCTTGTCAGGGTGGCGCCATCTGTCACATGGAGTGCAGCTCTGGCAAGCTTTTATACAAGCTACAGTTCTCTCTCTCTCATTCTCTGTGGTTTTCTCTCTATGGTTTTCTCTCTTTCTCTCTCTCCTCCTCCCCACCCTCCTCTCTCCCTCCCTCTCTCCCGGTTTTCTTTTCCAGGCTTCAACATTAAGGGCTACTTACTGTAGCAAGTACAGGAAGTAAAGGCAGCACTGGCCTGCTTGATTGTGACCTCTGCCACCCCAGTACACCAAGCACCAGGATATTCGGGTGCATCGGCAGGCCTCTGTATGCCAGGTTAATGGTGAGTGGGGAACTGAGGTGTAAGGAGGTCACCAAAGATGGGAGTTTGTGCCTGAACTCTAACAGCTGACCATGAACCATTCTCAAATGCCTTTCCTGGCATGTTGGCCTTGAGGCCTCAGAGGAACCTTCAGGCACCCTTGTGGGGGCATCAATGTGGCAGGCAGCAGCACGCAGGTGGAGGTGCCACTTAGAGCGAGAATGTGTGCGCATAACGCCAGAGGGAAATATGGGCACACCAGGAAGAATAATGAGTTGGTACCCCTCCAAACTGCTATTCTTTAACTATTAGGTCAGTATTTATTTAGAGGAGAGGATGGAGGCAGGTGTGGGGGAGGGCATTGGAGGCCGCACCCCCACCTGCATAACACACTTATAGCAACAAAAGCCCTGACCCTCTTTTTAGAAGACCATTTAGCAACCATCTGTTGTTATTCCAGCTTACCCTTTTTGGGGTCTCACCCCACCCACTTCCAAATGGCTTTCAAAGTATTTCTTCCAACCCTACACAATTATTTCCCTGAAAGAAGTTCTTGGAAGTACAATTTTCTCCACCTCATTACAATTTTAGTGAAGTTTTTGTACCACCCCTGCCCCCTCCCCCAACAGACTGGTCATGTGTCATGTGTCATATCCATGTGTGTGTGTCATCAGGCTGGTGGTTTAGTGAGGACTCCATTCCTCATCTAGAAAGTATGCGTGACACCCAGATCACAACCCTCCCCACGTGGTCACAGGCTGTCTCATACAGAGTTCATGTCCTTCTAAGCAAGGAGAGACAGAAGGGTGGTGTTTTCTTAGGAGATTATAGATCCACCGGAATGTACCAAGAGCATCTAGCAACAGTAAGGAATAAATATCCCCACTTGCTGGGACAGCTGTCTTTCCTCCGTCTCCTCCTTCTCACCCCTTTTCTCGGCTTCCTCCTGCCCTTTCTTGGGAGCATCGTCCCAAGGAGCTCATGAACAACAAACATGCCTGGAAAAGCTATTCCTGAGTTCCTGAGTGGTCCCTGTTCTCATCATGATATTTCATACCTATGCAGTGACTTTGCTTTTAGGAATGGCCAGCATCAAGTATGCCCTCGAACTGGATCAATCCACCGTCCCATTTCATGATCTTGACATGACAGAATACGAGGACAACCAGTTAATGTAACTGGGGAAAAAAAAATCACTTCAACCCGTTGTTTTGCACAGGTTAAATGGAACTACTGTGTTGATCGAATTATGCATTTAAAAAAGAGGATGCGTAGACACAGCTGGAGTGAAATCCTTTTGTGATCTTGAACTTGGGTCTTTATATCAACACCAAACTCACAGATTTGTTAATGAAGACTCAAGGTGGTACATTCCCAATAAGCTTCCAGTTGACTTCCTCTCCCTCGTTAAGTGGCCAACTTTCCCAGGCCCAGTGGCTGCCTTTTACTCACCTAAAATACAGGTGAGTTCTCTTTGAAATAATGGGAGCATGGACTCTGAATCAGAATGCCTGGGTCTGGCGTTTACTAAGTGACTTTAAGCAAGTAACTTCTGTGTTCTGTGCCTCCATCTCCTCATCTCTAAAATTGGGATAATAATAGAACTTACCACACTGAGTATATGAGAGGATCAAATAAGATAATACATGAAAAGTCCTTAATACGGTGCCTGGCATTTATCAAAAGTTAAAATAGTTATTATCAATATTAGCATTATTATAAATTGATTGGTGCAGTAATAAAACAGATTTTTTGAAGGAAATTTGGTGGTATCAAACCCCGTTTCTCTAACTGAAAGAAATATGACACAAAGCTTTTTGCATAGAAATGTCCATGTAGCATTGTTTTTAATGGCAAAAATGTGGTAATGACCTAAATATCCACTAACGGGACTGGCTAAATGTCTTAGAATCTGTCCATGTAGAGGAACACTCTACAGAAGGTCGGGGGTGGCAGGGTGGGTTTTTCACTGCCTGCTTAGCTCATGCAATGAGCTTCTGAAAATCACAGAGCCCTCCCAGTTTAGATTGGCAATCACAGCTTTCCTTCCTGCAATCACGGAACATTCTCTGGGATGCTAATCAGATGATGATTTTGTTCTACTGGGAAGAGTGGCTTTGTGTCACTCAAGCCAAACTCTGAAGAGGCACAAACCCTGCAGGGGAAGGGCTCGAGGGACTTGGTTGAAAGATACCCTGGTTCCTGGTACAACCCCATCTTGCTGCAGTGACCTGCAAGCCACCGGGCCAGTAGGGTGAACCAAATGAGTTAAGACTCTAACTTTTGGCCATTGGTAACCCTCCTTAGAACTTTCTACCATGAGAAGAAGAAGAAAAGGCCATCTACTAGGCCATGTTCAAGCAGAGAAAGTGGAATGGCTTTCCCCAGCCCTCATGACTCCCCAGTCCTAATCCTTTATCTGTTCACTGTACCCCAAAACACTCGGTTAGGAGTGGAGCCAGGCCCCTCACCACTTTGCCACGCTAAGCTCATTCCTGCTACATCTGATTTCTGCCAACCAGGAACACTAACCAAGATCCCCTTCCCCAAAACAAGAGATTTGCTCTCTTCCTCCGAGGTTCTTGTTTTGTTTGGGCCCTTCCTGCTCTGTGCTTCCTTTTCCCTGGACTCCGTTTTGCCTTACAGAGGCACGCCCCGTACTATTCCCGTGTTATGAGAGAAAAGGAAGTGCAGACCACAAGAAGGAAAAGAGTTACAATTCTGGGTACTTTTTATACCTACAAACCCCACCTCCTATTTCAGTGGCCTCATCACACACATCCTCCAGCGCTCCATTCTGCCTTTGACCCGTCATCACCGCTCTCCTTGCCTTTGAGAGGCAAAAGGAAAAAACTGGGAGAAAGCCGCTGCGCCCCCTGGAGGTTAGCGTATGCAACCAACAGCGAGTGTGAACGCTACTGAAAAACCGTGTTGCTAGCAATGTGCTGTTAGCAATGAAGAGTGAGTTTGTGGGACAGGCAGATCCAAGCCCCAACTACCCCGAAGGGAGATTAGGATCCCCAGTTCCCCCTCAAGAACCATTCTCCATTGTAAGTCCGACCTTTCCTCATGCTCCCATTTGGGCGCACCTTTGGAATATTGGCCCCTAGATACAAAGGGAGGCAAGACTGAATCTTTGGAGCCTCAGCTGTTGTTCCTGTAGCCAGTTTCCCCATTAATAGGAATTGGAGTGTTTCCTCCCCTGCAGTGCCAGACTAGGCCAGCAGGGGTCTGACCTTACTTAGTTGCTTTTAACCCACAATGACTGGCTCTCCATTGTGAGGGCCACGTGAATGAACTTGAAGTGAGGAGCTAACAGCCACGGCCTGAGAGAGCACGTATAAATACTGCATCCATTTTTGTAAAAGACTATAAACAGCCCAGCCCACAGGATATCGATTTTCTTTATCCACAATGAAGTGCTTGGTTTAATCCAGTTTTCATGTTTACTCAGAAAATACATTCATAAAGAGAGCTACCTTAATCCAGGCACTTGGACCATTGAGATTTCTGTCTGAAACAATTCACTAACTGCTATTTGGTCTCTAAAGAAGATGCCAAGAAGCTCAAAGTTGATGTAATCAAAAAGATAATGTCTCCAAAAGAAAATTAAATGTCTCCAACTTATAGACCCCATTGTTTAAACAAAACAAAACAAAAAAGCATGAGTTCAGTATTTCTGGATCATTCTTAAGGTTGGCATTTCAAACTGTAAGCTCAAGTTTTTACGTTGTCCTTGAATAGATTTTTATTGTGGATGATTGTTAGTTACAACAATTACTAAATAATTAAGAAAAGCACTGTACTTTCCAGTCTTTAAAGTCCTTTCACACACATTACTTCATCTGGTCTTTTATTACAAGACAGATGTTATTAGTCTCTTCTATGGCCAATGAAATTGAAGCTCAGAGAGGTGAAAAGCATTGCCTGAGCTCACACAGCTATTAGTGGCAGAGCTGGCATTTTTCTATGCCAATGCAGCAATTAAAGTCCATGGGTATTAAGGACTTTCACATGTGCAAACATTTATATAATGCAACCCTATTATGAATAGCACATTTTCAGCAATTAACTTGATTTTACTTATTAGTATCTATTTATATCTTGTTGCTATGATGGAAAGTAATAATACTGTAATTTCTTTAAATTAGGTAATGCATACTTTTCATTAAGTACACATTCCTATACTTCATGTAGCCATGTTCTATGTTCCGCTCTTCAGTGAGATGTCAGAAGTGGCAAGAGTCCAATCTACCCAGATTCAAAAATTCTCCTTATCGTCAACAGGCCCCCTCTGTCAAACAGAGAAAACCAAATTGTTTTAATCATCATAACAACCTGAAGAGCTAAGTACTATTATTTTTCTAGATAAGGAAAGAAAGAGAGGCTAGCTTGCCAAGTTCACACAATTATAAAGTTCTGAAGCTGAGATTTGCACCCAGATAGTGGGGCCCCTACCAGGTTCACAATCACTAAGGGCACCAAGAGTAAAGACCCTCCAGATGGCACAGAAGAGGTAACAGGAAGGACTCTATAACTTCCCCACAAGAATCTGGGGTGGTTGTGAGAAGTAAATGAAAAGGGATATGGTGTTACATACCTTGGAGAGAATAGGGGAGAAGTGTTACAGGTTTTTTTGTTTTTTGTTTTTGTTTTTTTAAGAAAAAGTCAAAGGGAATATGGATTTAAGAGAACTTTATAAATAATGTTACGATTTTGATACCAACCACTCTGAGCTGCTCGGGTTGTCTTAGAATCTCCCTTCATCTTCTCCCCTCCCTTTTATTTAGAGGTTTTAATGACCCCAGTATAATACAATTAAGGAAAGGCACCTGGAGCCTGGCTGTAGCAGCCAGCATGTTCCCGCGGACAGAGAGCCTCCATGTGCCAGCATTTTACAAACTGTCTCTAAAATACTCTTGGAGGTGCCTAAGGGATGCGTGCTCCCTCTCCTGGTGCCTCTGGGACTGGCCCCGCCTCCCAGCTCCAGAAGCCTTCCTGATTGGTCTAAGGGAAGTCCCACCCCTTTGTCATGAGTGGTTCAGAAATGAGCATGTGACTTGGCGGGCTTCTGGGAAGTTTCCTGATGCCTACGAAAAGCCACAGGGGAGTCCTGGCTCTCTTCTTTCCCCAGAAGGTGCTTGTGTTGTCCCTGGGCCCTGAGGAGGAAGCTGACGGGGGCTGCAGAGCAGAAGGCGAGGCTACTTGAGGCAGACTCACTAGGACTGGCACCCTCGGCGCTCTGACAAAAGGCTCCGGTCCTCACAGCAACCCCACTAGGGAAGCCTTGTTATGGCCCTTCTGCAGATGAGGAAACAGGCGGAGGGAGGTGCAGAGCAAGTAACCGAGCCGGAATTCAACCCGACCCTCCAAAACCTGGGCTGCCCTTCAGCTCACTGATCAGTCCGCTTGTCCAGAGTGGGGGAAATTAGAACAAGAAAGACTCTTTTGCTCTGGTCATACCAGTAGACTCCCCCACCCAAGCGTACCTTCTGCTTCCGGCCTCCCCACCTTTTTTCGGGCAGTTCCCTTGGCTCAGACTGCCCTTGGCTGTTCTCTCCAACCCCTAATATCCTTTCCACCCTCCCCAGCCCACGTCTAAGTCAAATTCCAGTTTTGTCTTTGAAATGCAGTAGTTCTGCAGCCCGTGCCAAGCTCCTAGCTGGACTTCTGACCTCATCATTTGTGCCCCAGCTTTGGCAATTCCCAAGTTTGTGACTTTCCTGGGAATTTTAACTTATTCACATTTAGCTCTTGTCATTGACCATTAGATCTTCTTGGGACCTATTTCTGGCTTGTACATCTTCATATCTTGAGGAATGAAGTCAGGCATCAGGGGATACTTCTTCCCTGCTGGGAGCTGCAGTCTATATTTTTTTGTCCCAGCTGTGCTCTGTGAGCCAAACTAGGCTCCTCCCAGTCCCAAGTGTAGTGGTTTTTACATCCTCCAGATCTTTGCTCAGGCCATTCCCTCTGCCTGGAATCCTGTCCCTTTCTTCATGTCTGCCCAGCAGTATATTAATTTTTGTATGTGTCTTATCTCCTTTAATGACCCGGGGACTCCATGAGGGAAAGACCCTCCCTCGTCAATCTCATCTTGATATCCTCACAGCACCTAGCACTGTGCCTGGCCCATAGAAGAGATTCAATAAATGTTTGTGGAATGAGAAGACTGAAGCTATATGTACTCTCAGGACCAAGGAAAAAACTCTTTTTTTGGACTGGATCTCCCAAGAAGGTAGTATTTTACAGTTGGTGGGGTCTCACACTATTTAAATGACTGTTGGTCTCGCTCATGTATTTTAAATAACACTTTAATTTTAGTGCATGCTCATAGGCAGTGTTACAAAACCTATCATTTTACAATCAATAGCACCAATAAATGTGTGGCAACTCCATCCCTCCCCCCATCCCCCCACACAAAGACTGAGGCAAGGCTCAGGCAGCCTCCCCAATCTTGTATCTTCTGGGCTAAATTCAGCCATAGACTGGATTTGGGGTGGAGGGTTCTGGTGGGCAATTGCAATCCACAGACACCTCTATCACACTTGAAAGCTTTGACGTTCTCTCCTGATTGGGTGTTAATAAGTCAGAAATATAAGACTCTCAAGTTTGGCCCCCTCTCCTTGCCTGAACCCCAACCAACCAATAATGGAAAGTAAAGTACTGTATGCTCAAGAGGTACAGAAAGATTGAACAGAGCTCCCACCTACCTACCCCCATTCCTCTTAGCTCCTGGGTTATAATGATAATAATAATAATTCGAAATGGTCCATGTTTTTTAAAAGTGCACTTGGGGAGACAGTGTTGTGCCTGGTGGTTAAAAGTTCAGACACTGGAGGCAAGCAGACCTGAGGTCAAGTGCAGACTCTGCCACCATCAACTGGAGACATTGAGAAGGTTCCTGAGCCTCTCAAAACACTGGTTTCCTCATCTGTAAAAACCTACCGACAAGAGTTTGGACCGAAGTTGTAAATGTAAAGACACCCCATAAACAGTAGCTCTCAGGGTCTACACAAGCCCTGGCTCTCTTCTACTGGAGTATTATTTTGCACACTGGGTGGGTATGGAGACTGCCCTCTCTGCTCTCTCCTGCCATGCCTTACGGCAGACATAGAAACAACATCGAGAACCTGTCCCTACATTCGACTCTTTCTTTCCCCTGCAGGTGCACACCATCTGTCACATTACACACACCCCCAGTGGCCCTCACTGTCCTCATCCAAGCCTCTTTAGAGGCGCTGTTCAGCATGTGGGCTTTGGAAACAGATTGCAGGGGTTTAGATTCCAGCTCCATTTAGGATGTCCAATTATCCCAGCTTTCCCTGAACGGTCCTGGTTTTAGCGCTGAAAGTCCTTGGTCCTGGGTAGAGCAGCATATTTGGTCCTCTGTACTCCACTCCTTCATAGGCTGTGGTCCTGGATAATTTGACCTTTCAGTACCTTGGGGATTTCAGCAATTCTAAAATCATCCTTGGTCATTGGAATGCAAGAAGTGAGTGCTTGGGGCATCCTGTCCCAGAGCCTTGTCATGACCACAACCAAGGCGTGCACTCAGCTGACAACCTCCCTTGTGTTTAAGTCGCCATTAAATCTTGACTCTCCCCAAGCCAGAATGAACCCGGGGACAAAGGAGGCCAGTGGATTTGGAGGAACTGGAAAGTGTTCTCCCTGAGAGACCAGGTGTAGGCTGGAGGTGAGGGGAAGGTGAACAGAAATGGGGCAGCTGCTTCCGTTTAATGAGAGCAGGGCTATTGTCTTTCCCCAACAGTGCATCAACAGCACTAATGAACCTGAAAAATCAATCCTCGTTGCTGTGCAGGGGTTGGGCCAGGTCGGCCAGAAGCTTTGGCTTTATGACTCCACACCCTACAGGGAGCCTTCCAATCCCCCTTCCAGCTCGACATTAGCACGAGAGGAGCAGCCACTACATGCTATACCCACTGACTTCTCCCAGGGTGGCTTTCTGCTATTATTGCTCAGCACTTTACAGTTTGCTGGGTGTGTGGAACTTTAAAACAATCTTTCAAGGTAGACAGTACCAATATCTCCATTTTACAAATGAAAAAAAATCTAGGCTCGGAAAGTCAAAGAGACTTTCAGAGTATCTCACAGCTAGTGTAAATGTGGTGATTGACAGCAGTGATCTTTAAACTCTTCTATCTTGGAGTCCTACTGGAAAAATGATTCTGAGCAAATATACTCAATGTATATTTGTAATTTATTCATAAATTATAACCATGACTATTGTATCAATGTATTAAGTATATTATGAAACATGAAAGTAAATATGGAAAAGAAATGAGACCATACATATATTAATAAAAATAGATGGTCCAATATTTGTTTCTCCCACTCAAATAGATTATCTTGTACCATTGATGAAGTCGGCACTTTGGAGACACAAGCCCAAATGCCTACTGGAACCAAGCAGGCAACATAAATAAGTGGAGTGGACTGAGTGTAAAAGAACCAACCGTCCAGGCAGGGTAAGCAACAACTGATTCTCAGCCTCAGTAGTGGAGGCAATAGAGAGGGGTGTGGACTATGGCAAAAATGAGAACAAATCTCTCATCTAAAAGGAGCAGCTGTTACTCAGTTACAGCCAGTTATTGTCATATAAGAAGAACATAACCCCAGGGCTTCAACCTTCCATTTTTTTCAATAGAAGTGAGATATCTAGATTTTTATGTGAAGTTGTATAATTTTATGGTGTTGCCACTGATTTAATTCTTTACAAAATTCTTCAGGTCCAAGTGGGTAAAAAAAAAAAAAATCAGCTTTCAGACTTCCAAAGGACAACCACTAGAGTAAAGGAAAGAGCTTAGCCTTTGTAGCTGTACAGCCTTGATTTTGAATCCTATTTCTACCTTTAACAAGTATTTTAAGCTGTCTGTACTTCAGTTTTCAGGCCAGTAAAACAGAAATAATAGGCTTCTTGGAGAGTTAGTAATGATGAATATGAAGCATTTAACACAGTGCCTGGCACATGGCAGAGACGCAATAAATAATACCTGCTGGTGGTGGGGCCCACCCAGAATTCAGCCCTGCTGACTGCTGACCTGGTTCTCTTTCCATTCTAAAAAGGCTTAAACAGAAAACCCCCATCCCTGGCACCCAGCTTCCAATCCTACACCTTGCAGAATTCATTCTGCTTCATAGCAAAGGAGTTCTTTCCCACCCTGGTCTCATCATTCACAAGAAGAACCCAGAAACCAAAGGAGGAAGCAGACTCTCTTTGTGGGAGGCGGGTGTGGGAGGTGGCATGGGACAAGGAATGAGCACTGGAGTGGGAGTCAGACGATCTGAGCGCTAGTCCAGGCTTGGCCACTAACAAGGCATGAGAGCTTGGCCGAGTGACTGCACTGCTTTGGGCCTCTGTCTTACCATTCCAAAGTGGGCACAATCATGCCCACCTCAGAGTGTGAGCACGAGCAAGTAGAATC
Source organism: Propithecus coquereli (assembly GCF_000956105.1). NCBI lineage: Eukaryota > Metazoa > Chordata > Mammalia > Primates > Indriidae > Propithecus > Propithecus coquereli. Next base: position 1,453,601 of record NW_012148619.1, on the reverse strand, counting down.
ATGCACTGTGCCGGATATACTCCATCCCTCCCCACCTTGCCCTGCTCTTGACTTGTATAGGAAAAAGCAGCTGTTTTTCCCTTTACTCATACTTAACACAGAGCACTTCTGTGACCAGATGTGGGGGGAGGGGTGACCCACACCAAGCAATTCTCCACTTCTTGGCAGATACCAACTGGGTGTCCTACAGTTTAACTCAATTCCGACACTTTCTACCTGGAGATGGCTTCAAATCCCACAGGTTAAGGATTGGGTCCCACGAGACCTCCTCACTTGAGACATCAATTGCAAGTTCAGGTTGTCACCTGTGCTACTGACTGTAAATCTTGTAAACGGCAAGTTCCTGTGACCCGCTCCTCGGGTTCAACCACTTGCTAGAACAGCTCACAGAACTCAGGAAAACGGTTTTCTTATTAGATGTGTTATAAAAGGATAAAACTGAGGAACGGTCAAATGGAAGACATGCATAGAGTGAGGTCTGGGAGGGGAGGAGGAGCATCGAGGTCATCTCCAGGCACTCCGCCCTCCCAGCACCTCCACGTGTACACCTGCCTGGAAGCTCTCCAGACCCCATCCTTTTGGCTTTTTATGGAGGCTTCATTACACAGGCATGATTGATTAAATCATTCACCTTTGGTGATCAAGTCAATCTCCAGTCCCTCTGCTCTCCCCAGAGGTCAGGGTCCAGTGGGGCAAGGGTTTGGGATTTCAAAAGTCACCTCATTAACATAAAAGGTCTGGTCGAAAGGGGCTGGTTATGAATAACACAAGATACTCCATTCTCCTTTATCACTCCTACCACTTAGGAAATCCCAAGGGTTTTACGAGCTCTGTGCCTAGAATGGGGACAAAGACCAAATATATTTCTGATTATAAATCACAATATCACCCTTCTCCTCTCTGCCTTGTGCCCTGGAGTTTGGTCTCAGTGGACTGCCTCGGTGGGGTCTTCCCCTCTGGTTTCCAATAGGATAGCAGTGAAATGCGCCAACAGACAGTCAGTGCTGGAAGGAAAGAGAGAGGGCAGTATTTATTCCCCCAGCTCCCTTCATGCCAGGCCCAGTCCAAGACAGTGGCTAGTGGCTGTGCTTCTCTCAAGCTCCTATCAAGCAGCCCATTCCCATAGCTCCAGTTCCAGATCCTAATCCAGCTGTAGCCATCTTTTTCTTTTGGGACTTTTTTCCCCTTAGTCTTTCAGCCCAGCAGTGGTAACAGCTCTCCAGTAGTGCTAGCCCCAGGGGACTTCACCACCCTTATTGGTTTCCGTTAACCCTACCACACCTTCATAATTAGTCTCTGAACTCTCCCAGTTACCCCGTTACCCCGATTGTGCCATCTGTTTCCTGCAGGCCCCTGACAGTGACACATATGTAGCATTTTTTTTTTTTTTTTTTTTTTTTTACCTTGGAGCCTTGGACGTGGAAGCCGCTCGATTAGTTAATTGTTGGAATTAATTTGAGATCATAAGCTTTTCTGCTTCACCCTCAGGCTGCCAGAAAGTCCATTTATCCAAAACCCTCATTCCCTGATTGCCTCAGTCCTTTGAGGTCCAAACACACTGCCATGAAATTTGTTCATTCACAAATATTTGTCATGCACCTGTAAGGTACCAGGCCCTGAACTAGGTCCTGAAGATCCAACTAAGATGAAGCAATGTTCATGTCTTAATGGAACTTAGAGTCCCATGGGATTACATGGACAACGTGCTCAGAGAGACAGCCTCTTTTCAGGCCACCAGGAGGCCATCTGACTGGCCTGAGCTCCCATGGCTATGAGGGCCCAAGGGTGCTCCTTCAGGACCATATGAATTTGTGGTTAGTGTTTGCAGACAACCTGTGGGTTGGCTAACCCAGCTCCCATCCAAAACTCCTGGCCACTTTCCAGTTCAGTGGCCATGGGACACTGTTCTGGCTAATGAAACCTAAGCGTGAATCTTCTGGCTGGGGCTCCCAGGGAAGGTCTGGCTTCCCTTATAAACCAGGGTGGACTATGCTGATACAAACCTTCATTCTCTTTTTGCCCTTTCCCTTCCACTGCTTAGAACAACAATGTGATGCTTGGAGGTGCAGTGACCATCGTGTGACCATGAGACAATGAGCCAATACTCTAAAGGTGGCAAAGCAGAAATACAGGAAGGGCTTGGATCTTATGATGTTGTCGAGCTGCCACGACAAACCTGGATTCCTTCACTCTGGATTTGTATGAAGTAAATAAAGCCCTGTCTGTTTAAGCCACAGGTAGGTAGGTAGTCTGTTAGGTATGTCCAAGAAAATTTGTACCTGGAGGGAACCCTCAAGATTGTCTGATTCCCTTATATATGAGGAAACTGAGGCACAGAGAGAGAGGGAACTTGGCCAAAATCACACAGCGTGGCCAAAATCGACAGCTCCCATCTCCCAGCCAGCCCTAGTCCACACTTACCAGCTTCTACAATCCAAGCAAAGTTGTGTGAGCTCCATGCATGTTTCAGCTGAGTGCCTAGTTTACAGGTCCTTTGGAAACACAGCTCATCTCAGTCCTGCGTGGTCCCCTAAAAAAAAGCCAAGTCTAGTGCTCAAGCCGTAACCCTTTGGGGCCCTTCGCAGGTCCAGCTGGTTAACTCCACACTGGGAGATTCCAGAGCTCCAAATAAGCACCTTGTGTCCAGCCAAGGGCATCTGAGAACACATTGAGAAAAATAGAGGCTCTCTGCTTCTCATCCCTGTCTCTTGGCACGGAATTTTTGTGAATCATGATTAATCCCATCGCCGAAGCTACCTTCCCGAGAAGTTCACAACTCCAAAAGTACTCCTGATAGGCAGAGATCTGTCTCTGTCTCCTACTCCTCCAAATCTCTCTTCTTCCCGACCCCCATCTATTACCATACACATGCACACACACACACACGCACACACACATATATATTTAATATATACACAGATGCCTGAGATTTTACTGTTATTCGCTGCTTTGGGAAGTAATTACTGTCTTCCTGTGAATGCTGAAAGAGGAGGAAGGACCAGATAAAGAGGGCCCCTGGGACCCTAAGAATAGGCTAATCAGCTTTATCAGGGGTTGCAATGAACTGAGTGTTTCTGTTCATCCAAAAGTTGTATGTTGAAATTCTAACCCCTATTGTGGTATTAGGAGGTGGGGCTTTTGGTGGGTGATTAGGTCATGAGGGTGGTGCTCTCATGAATGGGATTAGTGCCCTTATAAAAGAGGCCCTGGAGAGCTCCCTCACCTCTTCTGGCAGCCACCTAGGAACCAGGAAGCAGGTCCTCACAAGACATCAAATCTAGGACTCCCCACCTCCAGAACTGTCCCATGGGACAGTTGTATATAAGCCCCCCAGTCCATGGCATTTTGTTGTAGCAGCACAAAAGGACTAAGACAGGAACCTCCTGTGTGCCAGGAGTATTACATGAGGCAACCTGTTTGCTTTCCCTCAGAGCATTCTGCCTATGACCTGGAAAGCCTGCAGTGGCTGCTGCAGGAGAAATCCAGAACTCTCGGTGGCTAAAACAGCCTACCTGTCAGCTTATTCCCAAGGCCCAGCTCCCGCCCTGCAGACTGAGGCTTACTGAGGGGAAGCTGGAACCTGCTACTCTGCATGCTCATGGTTTGGGGAAGGAGTTGGCTGATTTTGGAGCTGGAAACACTCAGCTCAAGAGATGTAGATAAATAGAACTTTCCTGCTCTTCTGGCTGCCCCCAGAACCCAGCTCTAGGGATGACGGGATCTAGGAGCCCAGAGATATGGCTTTTTCTAGGACATCAGGGAAACCTAGAATCCTATGTTGAATAAATTGTCAGTACCATCACAACTAACGACCAATGACAATGGTCCCTAATGTGTGTAGATAGATTATAAAAATGGCCCTGATTCACCTTCCCTCCCTCTATCCACACCATTTGCAATGTGTCTTTGCAGTTCTTCCCATCTAATAGTTGAGTATTTCCCCACACTTTGAATCTGAGTTAACCTGTGACTTGCTCTGGCCATGCAAATGCCTCGGAAGTGACGTGGTGCCATTTCTAAGCCTAGGCCTCAAGAGGCCACATTCTCCTTTGGGACCCTGCTACCAACATGTAGATAAACCCAGGTCAGCCTGTTGCTGACCCACGTACCCCCTTGCTCTAGCTGACAGCCTGCCAATCTCCAAACATATGGATGAGGCCATCCTAGACCAGTGAGCTCCTAGCCAACCTGCCCACTGACAGCCAACACAAAATCAGCCAAGCCTGGCCCAGATCCGCAGAGCTGTCAGGCTGACATGTGGACTCATGAGCAATAATAATACATGATTCTTGCTTGAAGCTGCTAAGTTTGGGGGTGGTGGTGGCTGATACACAGCAATAGCTAACTAACACTTCACATTTTCGGACCATTTACTATAGGCCAAGCTCTTTGACAAGAGCTTTAGACAGAATACTTTGTTAAATTCTTACAACAGCCCCATGAAATAGATATTATCATCTTTATTCTATAGAAGAAGAAACTGAGATTTTAGAAATGCAAATAACTTGCCCTCAGTCACATTTGAATCCAAGCATTCTGACGCTAGAACCGTAGTAGGGTCTTTCTTTCAGTAGCATTTGCCCTTTGCTCCTTCAAAGACCAGTTTGGCTTCAAAATCTTAGGACATTTTTTTAAAGATTCTTGTTATGATATCTGCAACCTCTTGCGGGCCAGAATATGAATGATTTGTCGACTGCCTGAGTGGATAATGTAAATAAGGCTGACCTTGTCATTATCTGTAATTCCTCTCTTTTCCCCACATAACCCACCAGCAAAGCCTGTTGGTTCTGCCCTCAAACTCTGAACTTCTATCACTTCTTGCCACCTCTGTTGCTACCAGTCTAGTCCAACCACCATCGCCTCTTACCCAGATCACTGCGGCAGCCTCCTCTCTGGTCTCCCTGACTCTACTCTTCCCACTACGATCTTCTTCTCATATCAGCCAGAATGATCATTTGGAAATTAAAGTCAGATTATGGCAATCTACTATTCAATACATTTTAATGACTTCCCAGCACACTTAAGAATAGAATTGCAAGGTGCTACCACATCTTTCAAGGTTTCTTAATCTGGGCCATGGCCATTATCTCCAGCTTTCTCTCCTCCACCTTCCCCCTTGCTCGCTGTGCTCCAGTCCCCCTGGTCTCCTAGCTCCTCACATCCAAAACACAATCCTGCCTTGGGCCTTTGCATTATTTCCTCCACCCCTGTATATCTACAAAGGTTCACTACGACTTTGTCAACCCAAATATTACCTCCATGATGCTCTGTCTCCTTATCTTGCTTCATTTTTGTTTTTTTATTTTTATTTGGAACATTTACTACTACCTACCATTATTTCATATTTGTTTATTGTTCAATTGTCTTTCTCTCTCACTAGAATATCAACTTCATGAGGTAAAGACTTCATTTGGTCTCAGATGTCTAAGTACATTCAGGCTGCTGTAACAGAATATTATACACTAGGTAGCTTATAAACAACAGAAATTTATTTCTCACGGTTCTGGAGGCTGGGAAACCTAAGATCAAGGTGCCAGCAGATTTTATGTCTGGTGAGGGCTTTCTCTCTGGTTCATGGATGGCTCCTTTTTGCTGTGTCCTTACATGGTGGAAGTGGAGAATGAACACTTTTGGGCCTTTTTTATAAGGACACTAATCCCATTCATGATCTAATCACCTTCCAGAGGTTCCCCCCCTGCTAATACCACCACATTGGGGGTTCAAGTTTCAACATATGAATTTTGTGGGAATACAAACACAGAATCTGTATCACCAGATATATCCCCAGGGTTTAAATATAGCAGTGTTACCTACAAAATAGTACCCAATAAATGTTTGAAAGAAAGAAAATGAAAAGAATGAATAAAAATGAAAGAAAATAAAATTGAATGGAATGAAATGAATTGAATGAAAGAAAATTAAAAGTGAAAGAAAGCCCTATGCAAGAAAAAACAAAACTTTTTTCATCATGGTACTACGACCTTTGTTCTTAATTCCAATGATTGACCTTAGAGTTAACCACTTATTTTCTGAAAGTTTACTAAGCATCTCAGAACACTTAGAAGGACATCTCCACCAAGTTGTCATCAAAAGATCCAAAATTCAAGAACCCAGAAACTTGCAAGGGTTATTTCCCATTTATCCTGTTTTTCACCTGTAACTCATAGCTTCAAGCAAAGATGCACCCAAGACTTTTAACAGCGAAATCATTGAGAAACTAGTCTGCAAACAGATCCTCTTATTGTGAGTAAAGAAATTCAGATAATTTGAATAGAGAAAAACAGAGGAGGGATTGTATATAAAAAGCCTGTACTCTTCAAACTGAGGGCCTTGTGGGGTTCAGGGCAATTCTGAGTTGTTGCACCTCTTTGGCCTTAATGGCAGCTGCTGGAATTGCAGGCAAGGTAGAGGCCATGGGAAATTGTTACTCAACAATTATTTTAGTGGACTCAAGAGTTGGCTGCTTCCTCTTTGGAAAATCAAATCCCAGCCTCCAGCAAAACAGGATCTAGAGGCACCACTCGCCAGGGGTGTTGCTGACACTTCTTTGTTGTGGTCCTGTAGAATGTGTTTGGTGGGGAGCACGTATTTGAATCCTCACCACTGAAGATGCTCACAAAATTTCACCCCAAAATATGACGTTGGTATAAAGAATATTTTGAATTAAAAGTTCTTAGAGATTAACAGGCCCTTGGAAGAGGCTTGCCCTCTATCTGCATAAACCAAAAGGACAATAATCCTCCCTTCCTCTCCCTGTTGTCTTAATATATTGCAGGAAAAATTATCAAAAATGTAACCAGACCTGGCCCAAATCATTCTAAACATGATACCTGTCTTTCAGACTAATTTACAAGTCAATCTATTTCCCCCATCCATTTATTCTCCAAGTATCTATTCATCCTCCCTAGCAACTGTTACCAAAAGTTTGGCATCAGAAGAACGCAGACAAGTGGTTCGAGGAAAAGGAAAGAGGAATTTATTAATTTGCTGGCAAATGAGGAGGTTAGCAAACTCCCATCTCAAAGTACCAATGTCCTGCCTCTGAGCAGAAATACAGAGCTTTTAAAGGTTCTGATTAATTCCATAATCCCATCTTTGGCTAAAATAATCTTATGACCTCTGCCTGGGCAATTTCCTCCAGCCATCTCCTGTGACTCAAAGAACAAAAGAGGCTCCCCTGCTCCTCCTTGCCACTGGCCTGAGGCAGGGATGTAGGTTTTAATTCTCAAAAAGGGTGAGGGGGTTTTGAAGAGACAGAAAACATTTTTTGCCCTTTTTCAGGCCATTTTCTCTGTTACACAACCATTTATTTCCCCTAAATTGAATTACCTGTACTTCATCTCCCTCTCCCCTCCAAAAGGACAGGTATAAAAGTATCCGAACTTCATTGGGATATTGCATAATCACTCTGTGATTCTCCCCATGTGCATGGCAAATAAGCCTTTCTCTTATTAATCTGCCTTAATTGCGAGTTGATCTTTCAGCAAACTTTCAGGGGAAAGGGCAAGTTTCCCCTCACACCCACACCACAAACACACAAGAGAGATGTCTATCCTGTTACTGACAAACCAAGGCTCAGAGATGTGAAGCACTCCCAGAGCTAAAGAGGGGCACAATCGGAACCTAGTTCTGGCTGATTCTAAACTCTGTGATCATCCTGGTACTGATCAGAGGGGATAAATCTTGACAATTCAACTCATTGCATACATCGAACTTCCCAAGTCTCTGGATTTGAACTTCCCTGCCAGTTATAGTCCCATTAATTCAACAGCCTTTATTGATCGCTTCCTAAGTGCCAGGAACTGTGCTTTGCCCAGTGGCTTCCAAAGAATAACGAGCGAACAATGGTAATGACATAATTTATGTGGAGAAAAAGCAACTCCTAAGGGGTGTCTCTCTCAAATTGAGTTACTTTTTCACTATTGAATAAATTGTAATTTGAAAAGCTAGTAAAAGTGCCCTCTTTTGGTGAGCGAAGCCAATCAATACGTGCCATTTTAAATTCTCCTTTCTGCTTTTCTCCTATTCAGGCAGACTGGAGAAAAAGCAAGCATTTGAGGGCTGAGATTACTGGGCTGGATTTCTTAATGGAGTGATATTATTATTTTTTTTTTTTTTTGAGTGATTTGTTTCCGAAGAATAGGCAGCCTAGGGCAGGCTAAGTGGACTACTTTCCCGGACAGGGTGAAGACCCCTCCTGGGCTTGTCTGCTACTCCCGTCTGCTGCTTAAGGGTTGGGGGAACAGCCCCTGTTGAAATCTGCTGGGAGAGGCAGCCATTCTGACTGGCTCCAGTCACCCATCCCTGACAGCTGTCATCAGTATTGATCAACTGCAAAGCAGATTCCAGAACAGTAGGGACTTGTTAGATGATGCACACAGTCACATACAAAACCTGGAAACTTTGGCTCCTAAATCTTAAAAGGGGTTATTTCTACCTTGTAGGATTATGAGTGTTTCTTTTCTTTTTGCGTCTCTGCGATGCCTCATATTCCTTCTGCAGACCTGTATCACCCATAATCAACAGTGTCGCTGGGCTACTCCACACCCCTTTGCTCTCTTTCCACACTCCCTCCACATTCTCTTGCCCCTTCATTCCCTTTTCAAAGCAATAATTAATAATAATAAAAAAAAAGTCCTCTCCTTGCCACCTATGGAGATGAGGAAAATCCTCTCTCTGCCTCCCTCCTTCCCTTCACAGCCTCACTGAGAATATGGGGGCTCCAGGCACCCAGTGGGAATTTCCCCTATCCTCAGCGTATGGCTGTCAATCAGATTCCCCTGGATGTTCCCCTTGGGAAGGAACTTCCCATGGGCCCCAGCAAGGTAGATGTCAGGAATAAGGGTGGCCCGTGATCCTGAGGCCATAAGTCCGTAAGGATACTGGACAATTTCCTTTTCCTGAGCTCCAGGAAGAGCAGGGCTGAGTCTACTGGCCTGGGCCACAGATCCAGAGTGTGACCTTTGAGGCACAGTGATGTTCGGGGACTTGCCAGTTCCCTCCTTTGTCAAATGGAGAGAATAATGCCTTCTGCTTCACAGGTGTGTAATGAGGGTCAGAGGAAATTATGGATACAAAAGTGTTCCAAAAGGTCAAGAGTCCTGCAGAATGAATCACCAGGCCCCAGTGAGCCTCTCCCCTTAATTTCTTTCCCATCTGTCTTCTCCTCTCAGCTCCCCGTGAGCCTGTCCTGCTCTCGGCCTTCGTCACCTCTCCCCTGGTCTCTTGATCTCCCTGTCTTCACTCTTCACTCATGTCAGTCCCAGCTAGACACTAATGCCCGGTAATCTCTCTAAAACCCCATGCTCAGCAAGGCACATCCCTCTACAAAACCTCCAGTGATTCTTTTTGGCCAAGACAAAAAGAAAAATCCCTAACCTGGTGGGGCTAGGCAGAATTCTAAGAATGACCAAGGGACACTCATCCTTGAATAATCCACTGCCCTTGGAGTGTGAGTGGAACCCATTAATAGGTCGAGCTATCACCCCCATAATTATGTTGTAGAACAAAAGGAGCTTATCCAGGTGGGTTTAATTTAATCAAGCAAGCCCTCTAAAAATAGAAAATTTTTTCACCTGGTAATAGAAGAGGAATTCAGAAATTAGAAGCATTAGAAGGATTGAACAACAGCCAAAATCAAACACCCCAATAAAAAGTGGGCAAAAGACATGAACAGAAACTTTTCAAAAGAAGACAGACTAATGGCCAATAAACATATGAAAAAATGCTCAACATCTCTAATCATCAGAGAAATGCAAATCAAAACCACAGTGAGATGTCACTTAACTCCAGTGAGAATGGCTTTTACCAAAAAGTCCCTAAACAACAAATGTTGGTGTGGATGCGAAGAGATAGGAACACCCATACACTACTGGTGGGACTGAAAACTAGTACAACCTCTGTGGAAAGCAATATGGAGATACCTCAAAGAGCTAAAAGTTGAACTACTATTTGATCCAGCAATCCCATTATTGGGCATCTACCCAAAGGAAATAAAGAGTAGAGTAATAAAACGTGGTATATGTATACCATGAAATACTACACAGCCACGAAAAACAATGGTGATCTAGCACCTCTTCTATTATCCTGGATGGAGCTGGAGCCCATTCTACTAAGTGAAGTATCACAAGAATGGAAAAACAATCACCACATGTACTCACCATCAAATTGGTATTAACTGATCAACACTTATGTGCACATATGGTAGTAACATTCATTGGGTGTCGGGCAGGTGGGAGGGTGGAGGAGACGATGGGTAAATTCACACCTAATGGGTACAGTGTGTACTGTCTGGGGGATGGGCACACTTGTAGCTCTGACTTGGGCAGGGCAAAGGCAATATATGTAACCCAACCATTTGTACCCCTGTAATATTCTGAAATAAAAAAATTAATAAAAATTAATTAGTTAATTAATTAAAATTTAAAAAGAAAAACAAACAAAAAAGAAGGATTCAGCAACAGCCAGGAAGGAAATGGGAATCTCAGTCCTACAACCACAAGAAACAGAATTTAAAAAGAAAAAAGAAAAACAAACGAAAAAGAAGGATTCAGCAACATCCAGGAAGAAAATGGGAATCTCAGTCCTACAACCACAAGAAACTGAATTTGGCCAACAACTTGAATGAGCTTGGAAGCTGATTTCCCCCCAGAGCCTCTAGGTAAGAGCTCAGTCTGGTCAACATCCTTGATTTTAGCCTGCGAGACCCTAAAGGGAAACCCAGATGAGCTCCCTGGACTTCTGACCTACAGACTATGATATTGTGAGTGTCCTGTTAAACTCCTACATTTGGGGTAATTTGTTATGCAGCAATAGAAAATGAACATACCTGATATTTCAAGGCCTTAAGAGTTTCTTATCCTGCCTAAACTTCTCCAATTCACCTCTCAAACATAAGCTCTGTAGTGATTTCAGGGCTCAAGTCTGGACTCTGCCACTTGCTGGCAAATTACGTGGCATCTATGTTTTTCCATTACTTCGTCTACACATTTAGGATAATTCCAGAACCTTTCTCATGAGACTGTTGGGAGATAATGAGATAAGTGAGATAATGCAGCAAAACATTTACTACAGTATCTGACACAAATGGATAAATTATTATTTTTTCTTTGTCCTGTTATTATATTCTCTTCAGATGTTCCCCTTAAGTCAAATGGGTTTATTTATTAACCTAGGAAAATACACTCGTTCTCGGCTCACGTTCATGCCCCTGCCAGGCATGACTTCTGCGCACTGCTGTGCCTCTCAAATACCCTGCCAGGCTGCACTCAGATTCCTGCCCTCTTCGTGAAACCTTCCCTGACCCCTCCAGCTCACGGTGGTCTAGCCCTTATGCTAACTACTAGGGTAGCAGAGAATGGCATAAGTACTTAGATGATCTCATACCTAATCACTTAAAATTATGTTTTAAATTATACGAGAAATGCCTGTTTGTTAGACATCCTTGGAAAAATCCACAAAATTTCAAGGCAGGAAATGAGTTAATATTTACACCATGGTTAATATTTTGGTGTATTTCCTTCCAGTGCCCTTGTTTTTGTTGTTTGCATATATGTAAACAGCTGTCTTTCTGAGCATAAATCTTTGCCCTAGTCTGCCCAAGGAATCCATCTGCCTAAAAAGAGATTAGGATTTGTTTACAGGAGGAATTCAAAGAGAAAGAACAATGTGATATTCAGCTCTAGTCATGCAAAATAGAGTGATGCAGGAAACTAGGGTATTATGGGTTGTTTTAGCCAAGATTCCTATATTAGCTTCGTATTGCTGCTAAAACAAATTACCATAAACTTAGTGATTTAAAACAGCGCAAATTTATCCTCCTAGAGTTTTGGAGGTCAGAAGTCTGAAATGAGTCTTATGGGGGGGCTCAAGATATTGTTAGGGTTCCTTTTGGAGACTCCAGGGGAGACCATCCTTTCCTTGTCCAGCGTCTAGAGGCTTCCCACATTCCTTGGCTTGTGGTACATCCCTCCAATCTCTGCTTCCATCAACACGTCATGTTTGCCTACCTTTGACCCTCCTGATTCCCTCTTATAGGGACCATTGTGGTGACTTTGGACCCACCTGGATAATTCAGAATAACCTTCCCATGTCAAGGTCATCATGGCTACTTAATGTCATAGAACCGACACAACTCTGCAAACAGAAAAACCAAACAGCAATGCAGTGAAGTGGGGAGGAACTCATTAAGGTCTGCCGTGCAGGGCTGCAGTGTTTGGAGAGAGCCCAAAGACAGGAAGTTGCTGGGGAGCCATTCTCAAAATAAAACTATTATAGAAATAGCTGCCATTTGTTGAGCATCCGTGTGCCAGGAGCTACACTAGGCCCTCTTTTAAAGTAGTTGATAGGAAAAACAACATTGAAATAGTCACAGAATTTAAGATACAAATGGCCCACACTCTAGTCACCTAATTAAATCAATATTTTAATTTTTCTACACATATACATAGTTTTCCCATATTCATTATAATATCATAGATAGACTGTTAATTTCCACAATTTCACTTTAATTCTTACCATAAATATTTCCATTTTGCAAAAATCAGAGTTTATCTTCCTCTCTTCTTTCTCTCCCATCACACTGTAACCGGTATTAACAGCCTGAGAACACCTCTCTACATATTTATTTATGTTCACTTAAAACAATAATAACAGTAAACATTTACTTAATGTTTATTACAAGGCAGGGCTTGTTTTACCATATTACCTACTGTGGCTCATTTAATCCTCACGACAACCTTATGAGAGAGGTACTATTCTTATCCTCAATTTACACAGGAAGAAACTGAGGCCCAACGTATTCCAAAAATATTCAAAAATATAAACAAATCTGTAGACACAAATAAGGAAGGTTTTTCTTTTTGTCTTCTAAGAAATACAGAGAAAGCCAGATACCTGTAGTCTCAGCTACTTGGGAGGCTGAGGCAGGAGGATCACTTGAGCCCAGGAGTTCAAGGCTGCAGTGAGCTATGATGATGCCTGTGAACAACTACTGCACTCCAGCCTGGGCAGCACAGGGAGACCTTGTCTCTTAGAGAGAGAGAGAGAGAGAGAGAGAGAGAGAGAGAGAGAGAGAGAGGGAGAGAGGGAGAGAGGAAAAAAACAAGAGGAACACAGTACATATTTCACCGTGGTAGCTTTTGAAGTATAGTATATCTTGCCATCTCTCCAGGGCAATAGATCCAGCTCTAACTCATTTTTAAGGAGCAATAAAAAATGTCCCACTGTATGAATGTACCACCACTTATTGGACCTATTGATAAGCATTTATGTTGCTTCTTTTTTTTTTTTTTTGCCACTACAAACGACGTTGCAATGTTTATATTCAAGAATGTAAATTCTCAGGTGCTAGTGGTTTTATTTCTATAGGATAGAGTCTATAGACTTTAGTGCTGAATTTAGAATCTTCCACATGAAATGATAAGCACAGCCATAAGCTGAGCCCAGGCGTAAGACTGTCTTGAAATATGTGGACTCCACCTAGGTCAGGGAGAGAAGATGTACAATTTATATGGTCATGGGAGGGTAGCCAAAGAGGACACACAGCCAAGGAGGCCCTGAGCTGGCACAGGAGGAATCCACACAGGGCCCAGCCTCTGTGCATATCCCAAGCAATTCCACTATCGCCTTGGACCCCGCAGCCATGCTGTCCCCAGCACCAAGGTGTCCACCTTCTGTTCTCAGTGGGCTCATCCCAAAGAAAGAAAATCACTCATCCTCCTTTTCTTCTTCTCCGGGAACTCTTTCTTTGTGCACTGGGGTACCCCTGTTGGATAGTGTGTGAGACCTACTTTTTAATAGTTGAATCACTAGGTAAGAATAACATCATGGTGGGAAAAAAAGGTAGAAAATATGAGGTAAATGAGGAGGAGAGAGGTGACAGGTAGAGACTGGAGAGAATGGATGGATGTTCTTGACCTGCTTGGTGGCAGAGAAGAGCATTTACAAAATATTTACAATAGTTTTATATGTATAAAAACTGATGTACATATTAATGTAGGAAAGTATCTTCGATTAACAAACAAAAAACCTAACTACCCTCAGTCTGAGTGTTCATTTTTCTTGCATAACAAGAAGTACAGAGGTAGGCAGCTGCTGGTTCAGCAGCTCAGCAATGTCAAGTCCAGTGTCTCTGTGGGGTTGCTGGGTCAAAGGGAAGATGCATTAGTAATTTTGCTAGATGTCCCCAAATGTCCTGCACAGGGATCATGCCATTTTGCATTCTCTCAAATATAGCTTCTAGGGTTAATATTCCTAATGGATAAAGAGCGTCTAAAATTGAGAAGAAAATCCACAACAACCCTACAGAAACATGGGCAGAATATATGAGCAGTTTGGTGGGGGGATGAAAATTGCCATTGAATGTATGGTAAGAAGCTCAACTTCCTCAGAATATGAAAAGTGCAAATTAAAACTGTACCGAGATATCATTTCTCACCTATAAGATTGGCAAAAATCCAAAGTCTGACAACATACTCTGTTGATGAGACTATTAAAAAACAGATTCTGTCCTAAGTGGCTCGTGGAAATGCAAAAGGATACAACCATTATGGAAGGGAATTTGGACCATCTAGCAAAATTACAAATTCATCTAACCTTGGACACAGCAATCCCACTTCTAGGAATCTATCTCAAAATTAAACTGGCGGAAGTACAAAGTGATGTTATGTGCAAGGATATCCATTGCTAATAATTGTAACAGTAAAAGGACAGAAACAATCCAAACATCCATCAGCAGGGGACTGGTTGGATAAACTATGGTGCAGCCACGCAATGGAGTATTATACAGCTATAAAAATGAGTAAGAAAGATCTCTCTGCATATATACTTATATAAAATAATTTCCAGGATATATCATTAACTAAGAAAGGCAAGATATAGAAAGGTATTTCTAGTATGCTGTCTTTTGTTTTAGAAAGGGAGCTATATGAATAAATAAATATATTTGCTTATATTACCAAAAGGTAATAATGGGAGGATAACCAAAAAACAATAAAAATGGAGGCCGATATGGAGGGGAAGGAAGAGGGTAGAGGGGCAGGATGGACCCTGGAGTGAACTGCAATGTAACCGGTTGTATATTTTGACTTTGGAACCATGTAAATGTTTCAAATCAAAATAAAATTAAAGAAAGATATAAAGGAAATTTATAAAGGTTGGAAAAATGGAAACAAATGATAATAATTGTATATCAGGTAAGTGATTTAGCCGCATGAAGAAGAGTTATTACAAACAACTCTGTACAATAATATTTTGGTAGTATATCCTTGGTGGGATATATATCCTGAGGACTAAAAAGAATCATGAAGAAATCTTAAACTGCACTCAAGGGTCTATAAATCAGGATAGACTAGATGATGTTATGTTGTGGTAACAAATAAACCCAATCATGGTGCCTTCAACAATAAAAGATTCTTTTCACCCATATTAAGTGTTTATTGTGTGTTGTCTTCCCTCTGTGACCCAGGCTGGGGCAAGAGCGTCTGTCTGGAACATTGTGCCAATCATGGAGGCAGAGGGATAAGGGACTCAGGCTCTTAAACCCTCCTCCTGTAAATGACCAAGGTCGCTCTTACTTCACTCTCATTTTATTGACCAAAGAAAGTCACACAGCCTGAGTTCAAATGGGCAGGGATGTATAAGCCTCTGCAGAGATTGGTACCAAATATGAGTGAGCAATAATACAGTCTCCCACAGAGAGCAGATTATTGGTATTGTCATTATGAAACTATCCTATGTATATTGGAGGATCGACAATTATGTACTTTTATTAATGTAATTATGAACCAAGGTTTTCAGCACAAAAGACTAGAGACACAAGTGAAAACCTAAATGAATTAAGACTCTGTAATCTTACATTTTAACTGGAAGTACCAGTATGAACTTATAATTTATCTTTCCCTAAAGAGACCGGCTGCCTTCTGCGAGGGTAGCTGTACACTGTGGGGAAAGTCCATGAATCCACCCCTAGTTTATTTCTCTGGCTGTCAGTTACGACTCTGGTTAGAATGCAGAGTCGGGATGATTGTACTTAACAGGTAACAGATCCCTCCCTTGGTTCCCCAGCTCATAGGGTAAAAGTCATTCTCATAGGAAGGGCCATGTGGAAGCTACCCTTTGTCCTGGCCAAGACAGTACACCCAAAGCCATACTTCATTCTAAGAGGAATTACAGAGATTACTGCTACTTTTGAGGACTTAAAGGATGCGGGACAGTGGCTCCCATCACATCTTTGTTCAATTCAATTCAGTTTTCCGGCCTTTACAAAAACCAGACACATCGTGGAGGCCGGTGGTAGCTTGCTGTAACCTTAACCAGGCAGCAGCCCCAACTGCAGCACAGCTGCTTTGCCACTTGTGGTCCTTCTGGCACTTGCTGTGTGGCTGTTGATACGGTGAATTAATGTTTTTCTTTCTCCCTAATAACAGGAGGTCAAAAGCAGTCCTTTACATGGCAAGGAAAGCAAGAGAGCTACTCTATTGTTCCTCTCTTCTGAAATGCATTGGTGCAAAGGAGGTAGGTGCTGTGAGGGCCAGGGCCAGCTGCTCATGTCACTTCCTTGTGCCGAATCCTGACTGTATCGTTTTTATCACACAGTGGATTACTGTGATATCCACCCAACCTTATGACTCACTGGATCTGTAATACTCAGATCACAATGAACGTCTGTGCTATAGCGCAGCCTCTTGGTGTCCGTGGTCAAGCGTTTAGTCTCTGACGGGGTTCAAAAGCTCACCAGACTCAGAGCGTGTCTTTGCTGCAGAACCTCAGGGATCTCCACTGCATCTCTCCTACTGAAGTCTGTTAGAACCCCTGCAGCATTATCTACCGTGGATGCCTCTTGCATTATCAGATCTGCTGGGTCACCCATCCTAGGTGGCAGGGAAGCTTGTACTGCTGCCTGAACATGCTGGAGAGCCCTTTTCCTCCCTCTGAGCCCCATTTGAAACTGGCATCTCTGAGTCACCCAGCAGCACTTGGACCTGGCTCTAGGAACATTGATATAATGTTGACTCTGGCCAGAAATGAACTGTGCCACATTATAGCCCCACGTAGAGGTGGCCCTCAGAAAAAATAGTGAAGGAAAATCCTCCCTGTGGGCAGAGCTGCCAGCGGTGCATTGGCTTACTGTGGGCTTACAGGAACTGCTTGGTGGTAGCGAATGCCCTGGCCTGTTGGTCAGGGGCCTGGAAGGAAAAAGACAATAGTCTATGTGTCACCTCCAGTATCCCAACCCTGGAAGGCGTCCTTGAGCTGGCCTTTTAGCTGAAACTTCACCAGGTCATTCTGCCATTTTTTTCTCTGGCAAATTGTCTCATATTGTGAGACTATTGTGTCGTACCTGTTTTCCTACAGTGCCTCTACCAACACCACCACCTGAGGTTAACAGAATGCCTCACCTTTTGACGTGATACACTATGTTACATTGTCACAGACTGATGAGCACATTTGACTACCCACCAGGTATGACACATTGGGCTCCAAACCACAAGATACAATAGTCTTCCAGGTACCTTATCACCCAGACAACTGGCCTGGTGAAGTCTCAGCTAAAGGACCAGCTCAGGGACATCTTGCAAGGTCACCACGCTGGGTGTGGCACCTACACTGAACCAGAACCAATCTATGGTGCTAATGGGCATGGTCCAGAAGCCCCGCAGTGAAAGTAGGATTGACGGTGTCACTCTCACTCCCTGTACAGACATGTAAACTTAAAAGTTTACTTAAAAGCGTTTACTTAAAGTTTACTTAAAAACTTAAGTTTACTTAAAAACTTACTTAAAAGCGTCCTGTTCCTGCCACCATAGATTCTGTTGGATTAGAGGTCTTGGTACCCAGGCAGGGATGTTTTCACCAGGGTACATAATAAGGATTCCACTAAACTGGAAATTGCAGAACCAAATGTGTGGTGGAAGAGTGAGACGATGAATATACATTTTGACCATTGGACCAGCTGCGGCAGTAGGGACCGTAGCTTTGTTTGCTAAACCTTTTCAGGTCTCCCGAGGAAATTGCAATTGGCCATCATCTGAAAGAGCTGGATTCACCTCCCCTCTAAGGAAAGGAGTGTGGACAATGTGTCCCGTGTGAGATCTGAACATTGCAAGAGGATGTGAGCGTGTCTGAGAGTCTGAAAGATGGAAGGAGTGGATGGACCAGACCCAGTTCACGCACTACTCCAGGTCCTCTTGGCCCTCCACACCAGTGGCCTTGGCCTTTCGCCTTGCTTCCTAGTCAGTGCAGCCCTAACCATCCTTATTCTGTTGTCTTGGTCGTAAACTGTGCCCACCATGGCTGCCGCCAGCACACACAGAATCCCCGTGCACAGCAGTGAGTGCCGAGTGAGACCACCGTGACTAGACACTAGCTGGAGGAGCCACGTGGGGCTCTGGCTTCCCCTTCAGCTGTGGGGGGAGGCTGTCCTGAGACATAGTCGTTCCATGCCTCCTGTCTCAAGAGGCTCTGAGCATCCCAGCAAGTGGCTGCTTATTGTGACGCTGCAGCAGCCTAAAGCCACCCTGCTTACTGTATTTCACCTCCTCCTCTGCCTCACTTCCCCTTTTGTTTTTAAACCTCCTTGGCTTCCCTGAGATTGCACTCTTCCCCGTAAACTGTTAGCACAGAAGCTTCCGCCTCAGCAAAAGTGAACCTGGGGCCGGGCATGGTGACTCACGCCTGTAATCCTAGCACTCTGGGAGGCCGAGGCGGGAGGGTCCCTTGAGCTCAGGAGTTCAAGACCAGCCTGAACAGGAGCGAGACCCTGTCTCTACAAAAATAGAAAAAATTAACCAGGCGTGGTGGCGCATGTCTGTAGTCCCAGCTGCTCGGGAGGCTGAGGCAGGAGGATCACTTCAGCCCAGGAGTTTGAGGTTGCTGTGAGCTAGGCTGATGCCATGGCACTTTACCCAGAGCAACAGACTCAGGCTCTGTCTCAAAAAAAAAAGTGAACCTGGACCAAGAAAGAACTACACAAAATGAGGCTTGGGCCATCTTCTTGTGCCAGAAGGCAAAGAAATGATCACATACTAATGGTGTCGAGTCAAAAGGACACCAGAGCCAATTTGAAGGGGCTCCGACTGGGCAAAGATGGGATAATTTGGCATCAAAAGAAATGTCTGTAAGGGATTTAAACACATCAAATATAGTTTTTAAAATTATGGGTTCTTAATAACACTAAGAAAAAAAATCACTGGTAGCTAGTCCACCAACTTAGTATTCTGAAAGATAATAAAGAAAAAAGACATATGTATCCATTCTGTCTTTTCTACAAAAATTGTATTCCAGGGTCACTAAACAGTTGATGAGGGAGAGATCTTCTTTTTAGAAGATTTCTACCTAAGAAATGCAACAGGAATTATAGACTTAGAAAGTCAGCATTTTGCAAACCTGAATGAGATAATGGGCTAGGCAGTGACCATCAATAAACACTAATATCATTAGATAAAAGATTAATAGAGAACTTGATAATGGCAGGACAAGGCTAATGTCTCTGAACCCACTGATCGTTCTCAACATTACAAAGGTGGGAGAAGCAGATATTCTGTTTCTCTAAAATGGTGCAATAGAAGGCATCGCCCATGAACCTGATCAAGCCTTTAAATCTAACTACCAGTTTGCAGGAAACTCAGGGGAGAGAGGAACGAGTTCAACATCAACACAATGGTGCTTACAGCCAAGTCCAGAATGTGAGAAAGTCTGCAAAGGGACAAATGACTTCAGTTTTATTTCAACAAGTAAATGTGATGTATTAACTTTGTTTGGCTCCTGATTAGAACAAACCAACTGCTCAAAGACATTTTTGAGGCAATGGGGACATTTGAGAGTAGACTAGGATGAGATGTTATTAAGGAAGTTTTGTTAATTTTATTGGAAACGATAAAGGCATTGTTGTCATTTTTTTTTAAGTTCTTATCTATTACAGATGAACTATTTTTGGATGAAATTATATGATTTCTGGGATTTGCTTTAAAATACTCCAGGAAAAGAAAATGGGGAGGAGAAACAAAACAAGAATGGAAAAATACTGGTAATTGTTGAAGTTGGGTGATGGGTACCATTCTCCCTACTGTTTTGTGCATTTGCTGGTTATTCTACTTTTTGCTCCCAGATCTATTCTCTGCCCTTCTCTGCATTGCTCTGTGCCCTGGGAAGCCCACCTTTATTGATTGAATGCTCCAGATGACTTTGTTGGCTGGTTTTTGGTTGGGTTTAGCCGACAGTGGTCACCAGCAGTAGATCAGAGTGGGGAAAAGAACAGTGGGGTGTGTATTCCCTCCTTCCTTCTCTGCCTCCCTGTGATTCTAACAGTGGCTTCCTTCCACTCTCGCAGTTGTACCAGCTTGCTAACGCTGCCATCACAAAGTACCACAGACTGGGTGGCTTAAACGACACAAGTTTATTTTCTTACAATTCTGGAGACTGGAAATCCAAGATATCAAGGTGTCAGCAGGGTTGGTGTCATCTAAGGCCTCTCTCCTTGGTTCGTAGATGGCCGTCTCCTCCCTGTGCAGGTCTGTGCCCTAATCTCTTCTTATAAGGATGCTGGTCATGTTGGATTAGGGCCCGCCCTAGTGACCTTGTTTTAACTTAATTACCTCTTTAAAAACCTATCTCCAAATACCTCACATTCTGAGGTACCAGAGGTTAGGACGTCACTGTGTAGATTTGGGGGGTATGTAACAGCAGTGGTCGGCAAACGTTTTCTGCAAAGGGCCAGGTATAAATATTTTAGGCTTTGTGGGCAATGCAGTGTCTGTCACCACTACTCAACTGCAGTTGGAGCACAAGGCAGCTATATAACAAGTAAATGAACGAGCACGGCTGTGTTCCAATAAAACTTTATCTACAAAAACAGGTGGCAGGTCCCCGGGCCATTGATCACTGACCCCTGCACCTAATGGCAGCTCCTGTGGGTGACCTCCTTTTCCAGACGTTCATTTCTCAAAGGTCGCTGTCCCTAAATTAGGCAGAGGCGGTAACCACCTCCCACTATTGCTAATCCTTGGGTGTCACACTTTCCCCCTCTGGTGCCATTAACCCCGATAACACCTTCTTTGGTCCCTTCATCCAGTTCTCTTGGCTACGTGCCTTTTGAGTGCATTGTCTCTTTCTGCTTAGGACACCGACTGATATTGTATGTTTGGAGGTTTATTTTTCAAATAGTCAGCACATGCTTGAAACTGCCCACAGAAGAATCATAATGAAAAAAGGACAGGTTCAGGAGGTAAATTTGATATGACTTGGCTCTTGGCTCTGCAGAGAGCCTTGATCAGGGCGGGGCTGAGACGGAGAACAGGACAGGTGCTCGTGAGTGAGGACCAAGAGGGGGCTGACCAGGCAGAAAACATGGCCAGGACCCGACACAGCCAGACAGGGGCCAGACCACACGGGACACCAGCCACAGACTTCAGCGGCTGCCCCCTGGGAACCCGGGCTCGGACCAGTCACCCCTCGCCAGCCCCAGGGCAAGGAGCCGCCCTAGATCAGCCACTCTGCAGCTGCGACCAGCAAGGATGGAAGGCCACCGACTCCCTCTGCCACCACACGTCTCCACGAGTCCAGGCCCTACATCAGGGAGGGGCAGGAGGGAAATATGAGAGATTGGGAGGTTTTTACATCAAGAGGCTAATCATGACTTCTAAAAACTTGCATCAAATGAGGTTCACAGGATTGCACTAAAAGCATCTTATCCAGCAGCTGGAAGCCTGTGCAAAAAATCAGAGTAGTTATAAAGAAATAAAGAAACTATATTTTCTTGCACCCTCCAGAGAAGGGTGGGTGATTTTGAGAAGGGCTCCACCTGTGTTAGCCCGTCAGCTCAGGCACTAGCTAGAAAAAGGCTCCCAGGGCTGAAACAGGCTCACCGGGGTTTCAGACGAAACGTGTTCTTGGGTAAACCCGGCCGAGGCACAACAGCTAAGGCGAGCTTCACTGGAAGATACAGAGAAGGTCCTACGCCCCACTCCCCCTGGGAGCAGGTCATCAGTTCTGGCCCAGGACGCTGGCGGTCACAGGGCCTGAGGAGACTTTCCTCCGTCACCTTTCACTCATCCTGTGCGGCTGCTTGGAGTCCCCAGGAAATGAAGCCTGCAGGCTGCTAGCCCGCCCCGCTCTCCTCCTTCCTCTCCTTTATGAATCTCGCTCTCCTCGTGTGCCGCTCAGGAAATTGCACACATTTCCTCCGCCTTTGGCGCTCGCCAGCAGCACAGATGTTTGCCCGTTCACCTGCCACCGGAGGCCACTGGGGAGGAAACCAGGAGGACGGACGAGCTCATCGGAAGGGAGCGCAGACTTAGGGTCAGGGCAGAGCCAGGGGGCACGGGGACAGGGAGGACATCGTTGATCTAGATGAGACTGTGGGCCCCTCCCCTATTTAGGGATCCCCCCGCACCCGGATATGCCTGTATCAAAAATACCCTCACTCATCCAGAACCATCCAGTGGCGACAGTGCTGTCCTGGCTCCAGTCAGGGAGATGCAAAAGAAATTGTTAAAAATAACTGACATTATTTCGCTCATTCTTTCAACCAGCACTTACTGAGGTCCTGATTTGAGCAGGTGGGTGTTTTGAGCCCCGGGGATAAAGTGATAGGACAACAGAGAGGGAGTGAGACAGTGAACTCATACTAACCCATATGTGCGTGTATGCACTGCATATGCATGTGTGCATGTCCACACACAAACACGTGTATACTGTGCTCACACATGTGTATGCGATACCTGTGTAGCATGAGGGAGGGATGTGTGATATGAAGAAAAGTAAAGCTGAGTCAGGGGAGAGAGAAGGTCAGGGAGATTCCCCGAGGA
Organism: Propithecus coquereli; assembly: GCF_000956105.1. NCBI lineage: Eukaryota > Metazoa > Chordata > Mammalia > Primates > Indriidae > Propithecus > Propithecus coquereli. The sequence goes on along the minus strand of NW_012148619.1, from coordinate 1,430,796 downwards.
AGACCCAGGAAGACCAGTCCCACTGTCAAGACGGGGACACTAAGGCCTGGAAAGAATAGGAACATGATGAGTTCACACAGCTAGTAAGTCAGGATTTGAATCTTTACCTCTGGGCTGCCTCGACCTAGCCAGGGTATTGGTCTCCCTCGCTGCCTCTCTGTCTGCTGCCTTACCAGCTCTGTTCTGCTGTAGCAGCGGTCGGCACACTTTTTCTGCAAAGGGCCACTATGTTCTGTAAAGATGGTAAATATTTTAGGCTTCGTGGCCATATGGTCCCTGTTGCCACTACTCTGAGTGTTGCCCCACTTGCCGGGGCTTTGGGGAAATTGTTTCACCCCCGCATGCCTCTGTTTCCTCGGTTGTAAAATGGAAATCAACAAAGTCCCTATTTCAAGGCGTTGTTGAAAATATTACATGAAATAACATCAGTAAAGTGCTTGGCACAGAATAAACACTAAGGCTTGCTGCTGTTGTTATACGGCGGGTCCGCCACACCTGCAGCTTCCACGTCCGCAAACCACGTGTCAAAAATATTCAAAAAACAAAATAATAAAAAATCACAATATAATAAAAATAATGCAAATTAAAAGGCAATACAGTATAACTACTATTTACATAGCATTTACATTGTATTAGGTATTATAAGTAATCTAGAGATGATTTACTGTATACAGAAGGATGTGCATAGGTTATATGCAAATGTTATGGCATTTTTTTTATGTAAGATCTTGGGCTTCCGCAGATTTTGGTATCCTCGGTGTCCTACAACCAGTACCCTGTGAACACCAAGGGGAGACTGTACTTACCACTCCCTTTGCAAGTCCACAGGTGCTTAAGGGCTAGCGAGCCACCTGTCCTGCCCTCACACCTGGTCCCAGCTGCAAAGACCTCTCTCTGCCTTCCAGTCCTCAGCCTCAGGACAGCCCCAACACCAGACTGACTGAGCTCAGGCTGAAGCAGCCCCTTGGAGAAGAAGACAGGCCCTCACACAGACATTAGCTTAATTTATCTTGCTTAATCTCTCGCAGCAGTTCTGTCCATTTGATAGGAAGGAAGACTGAGGGTACGGAGGATGAGAAGTGCTCGGGCTATGACACCATCCTGTTTTGACACACCGTGGCGCCTCACAGACAGGTGTTCAGCTGAGAAAGCAGCAGGACAAACGAATGGTCTAGAGGTGAGAGAGAAGGCATCCCCTCCTCCTTTTCCATTCCTTCCCCAGACACCCTTCAACTGTCCCTCAGGTGCCCCAGTATCCCCAGAATGGTGCCCACTGCTATGTCCCTTTCTGGAAGCTTCTATGCAGACCTTCCCCTGGCTCCCTGAGACTCCATCAAAACCTGCCCTCCCTGTGTTCCATATTCTCTGGGCCCCCTACTCCTGCAAATACATTCAAATAAAAACAAAAGCTGATTTGACAGTGGGAAGAACTCCCAGAGAGCATATTAGCTAAAATTAACAAGCTTTTAATTCCTTTGAGGGTGGACTAGTCATGGTGGTGTTGCCAGGCACCTTGGCAGACCCTTTGAAGATATTTCCATTTGATTGGGGAAGGAGATATGGAAGCTTTGTCCTATTTGACAAATGAGAAAACTGAGGCTCAAAGAGTTTATATGCCTAGTGATGCCCTTCTATTTAGATCATACTGAAATAGCTGCTGCCGAAATCAGAAATACAAGTGTTATCACATATATCCAGAATTTAGCACAATAAATATTAGTTATTTGACCCTCTCTCTTCCCAATCCACTAGCCTCAAGATGGAGGAGATATTCAGGTAAAGGAAGGAAGGAAAATTGAAGCAGGATATTAAGGAGGAAGGGTTCCCATTGGATATAGAGAAGGATAAAGTATAAAAGGGTTATTTGCACAGATATATTGCACATTCACCCAATCACAATTTAAAATTTACCAAAAGTAACCCATTTTCGATAAATCCATTTACTGACGTGTAGAAACTCCACTGAGAAATCTATTTTTGATCTCGTCTTGAAGAGTTATTTAATTCCCAGGGAGCCTGTCCCAGTGGCAAGATATTTCCAAGAAAAGGGAGGGGAATCTAATTCTCTATTTGGTTTAATTTTGTTCTGGAACACTTGTGAAGGCTTAAATCCAAGGGGAGAAAAATACCCTCCCACTTCAGGCAGCCCAGCAAGGACATAAAGAGAAAGCAAAAATTTCCCTGTAAAAAGAGGTAGACACAAGCTCACTCATATTTGTACTGCTTTACAACATACAATTTGCTTGAATTTGAAGGGAAACAGGACTTCCAAGGACCAAGGGCACATGGAGAAGATGGAACAAAGAAAATGTTTCCATCTTGTAAAGGTTTGAGAGGTAGTGTGCTTTAACAGTGGAAGAGAAGTGTGAATGGATAGATGGATGGATGGATGCATGGATAGGAGTGTGGATAGGTTAGTGGGTGCACGTATGGTTGTATGTGTGGATGGGTGGGTAGATAGAAGGGTGTATGTAGGGATGGATAGATGGGTGGATGTGTGTATGTTGGTGGATGGATGGATGGATGGATGGATGGATAGATTAGTGGGTGGATGTATGGCTGCATGTGTGTATGGGTGGATAGATAGCAGGGTGGAAAGATGCATGGATGGATGGTTAGATGGGTGGATGTGAGTAGGTACATGGATGGATGGATGGATGAGGGGGTAAATGGATGGGCGGATGGGTGATGAATGGCAGGGTAGGGGAGCTAGGTGGATAGCTAAATCCTGCTCATGCTTGAATTTTGTTTGGCCTGTATGACGTTTTGAAAACATTTGAATTAGCTGCTCTCATTTAAAGCACAGAAAAATTTACCTAAAAACTCAATTTCTGGCTTCTCTTAAAAAATCAGGGGAGCTGGCAAACTGGGACCACATTTCTTCATGGCAACAGCTGACTAGAACTGAGTTATGCTGTCTCTTTGGGTGGGGTGTGCACACTTCAGTCCTCCAGAGTCCCCACTGCTACGCATGGGCTCTAACAGCTGCCAACAGCTGTCACAGTATCTACCTGCCCACGAGGTGTTTTTAATACAACAAAGGACCTAGTAAATATAGGCCCTGTCCTAGTCTGTTCAGGCTGCTATAACAAAATACCTTGACTGGGTGATTTAAGAATAACAAAAATGTACTCGCCATCAAATTGGTACTAACTGATCAACACTACGGTGATCATGTGGCAGAAATACTCTCCAGGGATTAGGGGGATTTGGGAGGGGGGGTAAATCCGCAACTAAAGGACACGAGGAGCACTGTAGGGGGGAAGGGTATGCCTTTAACCCGCACTTGGGTGAGGCAAAGAGGCAAAGACATAAAGTGTAACCATAATATTTGTACCCTCATAATACCTTGAAATAAAAAAAAAAGAATAACAAAAATGTATTGCTCACAGCTCTGGAGACTGGGAAGTCTATGATCAAGCGACCAGCAGAGTTGGTGTCTGGCGATGGCTCACTCTCCACTTCATAGATGGTGACTTTTGCTGCGTCCTCACATGGCAGAAAGGACCCAGGAGCTCCCTTCAGCCTCTTCAGTAAGTCACTAATCTCCTTCATGAAGGCTCTGTCATTGTGACTTAATTGCTTCCTAAAGGCCCCACCTGACAATACTATCACATTGGCAATTAAGTTTCAACATGTGAATGAATTTTGGGATGACATACTCAGACCACAGCTGGCCTTTTAGTAAGTAGCCACATAGTAAGTGTGTTAGTCAGTGACTGTGCCCTCAGGGCCCTAAAAAGAAGCTCTCTATGTCCCTTCTCATTACTTCTATTGTCACAGTCCGCAGTCCAGAGGGTGGAGATGGGGCTCCCACCATGGGTTACACAAGACCTCAGTTCTCGCCCCTCCGTACAATCTTCAGCATAGAGACCTACCCTCTTAGCAAGACACATAAACCACTGCAGCATCCAAGCTCCCACATGCCTGTTCAACTCTACACTTACCCCATTGAAACTCAAATATCCAAGCCAGCTTTCTTATTAGACAGTTCTTTTTCTTTGTTCATGCTATTTCCTCTGCCAGGGATGAGCTCTTCCACCACTCTTAACCTATCTGGTGAACACTTCATCTTTAAGCCTCAGCTCAAGTATTACCTTCTTCTTGAAGGCTTGTCTGACCATCCCTTCCAGACACAATGAGATGCTCCCTTTTGCTGTCCCCACCACTTGGACATTTATACAACCACAGTCCCATGTGGTTGTCTCTCCCAGGAACCACAACACCTTGCTGGAGTCCTCAGGGCTCAGGACAGTTCCTGGCATGTGGTTGGTTTCCATACACGTTTGCTGAGTGAGTCATTAGCTATGCCATAACTCCTGGTCACTGAGATATCAAGGAAACACACTCAGGTTGTGCACTGTATGGACACTGCAGGGAGTGACACTGACATAGATTGAAGCAGGAATGGAGCCCCCCAAATCGTGCAGTACATAGAATCATGGGTGGATCTGCCCATAATCCATACTGGCCCTGGATCATGTGGTCCTTCCTCCTAATGATATCCAGAGACAGTTGCCTTCTACTAACTGGGTGCCATCCAGTCTGGGGACCTTTGCTGAGTGAAACATCTATTATTCTCCAATGAATGTATGCAATATAGAGCCTCGTCTTCTTCCTCATAATCTTTCTCTTCCTCTGTCTTTTGGTTCTAAGCCTTAGTTCCTGACAGCCTCTACTATTAAGTTTTCAATTCTGATTCCAAGGGTGGAGCTTACCAAACTATTCTCCGTGCCCCACCCTGATTCTGTCTTCCTTTTTACCCCCTCTTGTAGCTGAGGGCTACGCCCCTCTCATCCTCACTTTGGCCCTTCTTTCTAGGAGCTGTGCCAACAATCGGTGGGCTGCATTAATGAGGTTGTCCAGGCTAGGGGACCTCCACTTCACTACTAATTGCACAAGTTGCTGATTTGTTTGACCCCAAAGCCCGTGTTCTTTGAAACTTTTCCTCATACCCTACCCCCAACTTAGGTACGACTACTCCGGCAGACAATCCATTACTGGCCGAGAGTCCTTTGTGTCACCTGACCTTTCCTGGCTGTCCTTGGGTGAGGACAGTGATAGCTCTGCATCCTTTTCCTTCCACCCAACCCAACTGCTTTCCTCACATGTTGTCACATGACCAACAGCCTAAGAATTTGCCCAAGGGCACTAGGGAAGTGGTCCTAAACTGTCTTCCACAGGCTCTCCATGCCCCACTGAGTGAAGCCCTTGTGAATCAGAGGGCAGGAGACTTGGAGCTTGGAAGGGGACTGGCCAATACTAGGAAATCCAGTTCTGCAGTGGAGATTGCTGCTCTGTAAGTGCTGACACTTACAAGTAAGTTTGCAAACTCTCTATTGAGTTTGTCATCTTTTTCAGTACAAAAGAGGGTCTGTGTCTGTATTTCTTTTCTCACAGGTGCCTGGAACAGGGTGTGTGGACAGCTGATGGGTAGGTCTGTATATGGCCATCACTGTGTAGCTTCTTCCTCTGGTAGCAGTTACTACAATGGTGAGTCATTTTATATTGTGATCATCTTCCATTTTGTATGGTTCATGGGGGCTGCCTGCCTGACCACTAGTCTACATGTGTGACCTAAGCCAAATAATCAAATAACCCAACCCCTAGGCCATAGTAATTTGCCAAGTGAGGGGGGAATGTGACCCACACAGACCAATCAGGGGTTTCCCTGGGATTTATATGTGGGCTCCAGGAGAGAGAAGCTCTTTTCTTCTACTGGAGTTTCCAACTGGAGTGATGTAAGCCCAGAGCATACACAGTTTGGGATCAGACCTCCCTCTTCTTCTTCCGTTCCATACACTGGAATGTATGAAGTGAGACACTGAGAGAAGCAGACTTGGAGATAGGAAGAGAAAAAGACGGTAAAAAGAATTAGAGAGAAAGGGAGAGACAACAGTGGAGGGAAGAGAGAGGCTCTCCAGGGCCCAGCACATTCTTGTGGCCGGTTACCTCTGTACCCCCTTTGTCAACCTTCAGCTACTCTCTCTGTCTCTGCCTCTCTCTTTGTGTCTTTAACGTGAACTCCTGCCACCAAGCACTCAAGCCCCCAGGTTTTGGGGCCCAATTTCCCCCATGAGGCAGTCAGAGTGGCCCAGATGGTCACCCTTGTCCCTATTGGACTCAACTTTTGCCCAAAACTACTGATAATCAGTGTATGGATTGGCTGCCCTTCAGTGAAGGGACTAATTCCTTGTGACCAGGGAGAAGAGAGTCACAAGGTGCCACCAGGGTAGCTTGGGAGAAGAACCCCCCGAAAGGAGCTTGGGTGTAGTAGGCATTCTGGCCCTGTGCTCATCCAGGTTCTTCAGCCATCCCCAAATTGGATTCTTTAATATTTAATATTTATTGATTAATGGGTGGAAAATACTGAGTTGATTATTTGTAACTTACTCATACAGAGTCCCCAGAATTAAATAAAAGGGAACAAGACATGAGAGGCAGAAAGCAATTTCCTCCAAAAATTCAATTTGTTTTGTTCTGTGTCTGATTTCCTTTGGGCTGGCCCTAATTTCCTTAAGATGTCCAAAAGCCCAGACTCGGCTCGCGTCTGGAAGCAAGGCAAGACAGGGACTGTTTCTCCAGCCTGTCCCAGGCCCTGCCAAGAACAGGGAGGTTGGCTCAACCATGAGGTCTCCCTGGGGTACGTCGACCACTGTCGCGGTGTGAAGGATAATCAGCTGTTAGATTAACTCCTCATAAAATATCACTTAGGCCAGAGCAGGTTAGCTAAATATGTGATCTTAAGAATTAGAGCTTCCCTTTTGGCTCCAGCAAAAAGGCAAAGGGCGGGGCTGTGGGGGTATAATTTTGCAGGGGCCTTCAGGGCTGTTCCGGGGCTCGCTGCCAAGTTACTTGAGGGCAGCCCCGCTGCAATGTGAGGGTGGAGGCTTTGGCATCCCCCACTGGACCATCCATCCACCCACTAGCCCTGCGGGTTCCTTCAGTTTATGTGGACACAAGTAGAAATCTAGAGGTTCCCTCCCTCCTTCCGTAGGGGCAAAACCCAGCCTCCAATCTCTGTGGACTTTGGTGAAAGATGCCAGGAATGTGCAGTATAGAGAAGATGCTCTGTCAGAGATAAGACAGCCACGTACGAATGGCCTGGGTGATATATGTGCTTCCATTTCATCACTAAAGGAAGCATGGTAGCCACTACTCTCCCCCGCACGGCCTCTGCTCTAGCTATGCTGGGTCCTCAGTATTCTCTGAACACGGCTGACACACACACCCCGCCCTGCCCCAGGACCTCTGAACTGGCTGTTTCCTCTGCCTGGAAGGCTTTTCCCCTAGATAGCTGTGTGGCCTGCTCCCTCACTTCCTTTGGGTCTTTATACAAATGTCACCGTTTCCTCAAAGCTCTCTCTGGTCACTCTGTCCAAAGCTTCAGCCACTCTGAACTCCTGCTTTATTTTCTTCCATTATTATTTGCACTTGTTATGCTGTACTGTTTAACTTGTTGGATCTGCTTACCTGATAGAATGTAAGCTTCACGAGGGCAGAGATTTTTGTCTATTTCATTCAGTGCCACATCCCCAGCAATCAGAACAGAGCCTAGCACATAGTAAGGACCTAAGAAACATTTGTGGATTTGGCGCCTACCTTGGAAAGAGCCCGTGTTTGGAATCAAATCTGGGTTCAGATGTGTCCCTGGCCAATAATGAACAGTGAGACTCGGTACATTAATTTACCTCTCAGAGTCTCAATTTCCTTATCTGTAAATTGGGTATGACATCTGTCCCATAAGGTTCCGGAAATGTCAATGAAATAACGCGGAGGTAAAGGGCTGAGCACGGTGTCCAGCTAGGAAATAAAAAACCGGCAGCTATGTTACTATTGCAAGAACAGTAAGTGGTTGCCACTTCCAAGGTGCTTGAGAACATTTCAACAGAAACAGAAAGAAGAAGAAAAGCCTCCAAATCTGCCTGGATTGGGAACAAGGGCCACATGAACCTTATGTGCAAAGAGGACTGGATGTGTAAACAGCTGCGTGCAGGAGTGTGTGGGTATGTGCGCACACACCTCCCGTTCACGTAGAAATTAGGCTTCACGGGTTTTCGTCCCCTCTGCAGGTTTTCCAAGTCTTATTTGTATGTCTGTGTGTACACAAATGTTGTGAACACCACACACATACACACACATACACAAGCATGCACATGCACACGTGTGTGCGCACACTCATGCCTCCACCCCTCACCCCCACCCCCAAGGGGAGAAGCTCTCTAGCAGGGCAGCTACTTCACTATTCCCGACTTGGGGAATTGTGCTCTTACAGCCACACTGCACTCCAGGTCCTTCCAGACACTGCACCTGAACCAAGCATGACTCTCTGTTCCCCTTGTCCCTGACCCCTTGATACCCCAGGCTGTACCTTCTAAGTCCTCTTGATGGGGCTCCCCATTTCAAGACCCACACCCCTTTTGTGGTCTGGCTGCAAAGGAGAGCGAGAGCACTGGATAAACGCATGCCAATCTCGGCTCCAGGTGTCACCAAGAGCAGCCACAATGCTAAGTCAGAGTTTCAAATGACAATTACTTTCTGGAGAACTTCCCTACATGCAAGGCACTCAGAGGTCTGGACTGGGAGGCAGCCAGCACCTGCTGAGAACAGTTGGTGTGGCTGTATAGCCCCTAGCCCCTCCATCTCGCCCCATGCTGCCCTCCCCACCACAGTGAAGGCAGAGACCTGGTAGGAGCACCGGCTTTAGAATCAGGCAGTTTGGGGATTGGAATCTCAGCTCCAACACTGCTAGCTGTGAGAACTTCAGCAAATGACTTAGCCTCTCTGAACCATGGTTTCATCAAGTGTCGAATGATCTGAATTCCTTTATAGAATTTTTGGGAAGATTTAAGTCAGAGTCACCATATATTGCTGCTCAGGTTGTACACTGTAAAATTCCAAGGGGCCACCATTGGTATGGGCTACAAAGTCAATGACAACCTTGGATTGTGTAGGGCACAACCTGCACCAACTCATGTAGTAATACAAGTATGAAAAACATGTTAAAACCACCTGGCATAAGACCTGACACCAAGTGGGTGCTAAATGAATGGTGGCCAAAAAACAGGCTTATTGATCACATCTTAAGTTCACAAAAGGGCACCCACATAGTCTTTGCTGACATAATGGCCCAGGGTAGGAAGTTGTAGCCATGGTAATATATGGAGCAACTTCAGTGGTGATGGGATATTATGTCCTCAGAAAATCTATTTGTATTTTTCTTAAGAGCCCAGAGTTCAAGGAGTTGCTCATGGCTCTTGCTTACTGAACATTTTCTTGGTGAAAAATCAGATATCTTGCAGTGCCTGGATGTATGTCCTCTTGGAATCACTTGGGCTTCCTGAGGTGAGATTTGCTTTAAGTGGAGTATAATTGCCCTTCCCCATTAAAATGATGTTTTCTTTTCAATTAAATTATGATGTACAATTTTTTAAAACATAGTTGACCTTTAAAAAGGAACCTCCTGCTCAGATCTCCAACCTCAATCCTCATGGTCCAGTAACTACCCATCTCCACCCAGGCAGAGATGAAAGATTTACTTCTGGCAAGGTCAACTTGTAGACATGGGACTCAACTTTGAGTGGGAGAAGATGCCTTTTAAACACAGGATTTGCATTCTGAAAAGTTGGACCCTCAGATATGCTGTCCCTACCTGGATCCCAAAAAAGCTGCAGCCAAATGTAACCCCACCCCATCCCAGGCAGAAGCCTAGAGGATTCCAATCAGTCCAGAAAAGTAGCTTCAAAATATGAACAATTAGAAGCCCTGAGTGAAAAAGCCAGTTCCCACCCAATCTTCCTACAGCGAAGTCCAGCAGCTGGCAAGTTATACCAATAAGCAGGGGATTTCCAATAAGCAGTGTAGAGCCTCTCTCCTAGCTAGCCATTGGGACAGATTTCAATGTGGAAGGCAAAGACTAAAACTAACAATCAGAAACAGTGAACAAAAGAGATAGAGAAAAGAAAGGAAGGAAGGGAGGAAGGGGCAAAATAACACTGTCTCCAAATTTATAATTAGTAGCTATAATAAGAGAAGATATTGCAGCAATAAAACAAGAAAGAAGCTCATAAAAAGAGAAGAAGAACGAGAAAGAACATGTGAAAATAAAAAATGTGGGAGCAGAAATAAAAATGTAACAAATGGATGAGACGATACAGTTGAGGACATCTCCCAGAAACTCAAACATTACAACAGAGATGAAAAATGAAAGTGAGATGATCTGTCTGGAGATCTAAAGTCTCAATAACCAAGAGAGAAAATGGAGGGGAGGAAACATTAAAGAAATAATAGAAATTTTCTGAGTGGAAGGATGTGAATTTCCAGATCGAGGAGGGCTTCAGAGAGCCTAGCATAATGAAGAAATTCTCACGTCGAAACCTCTCATCCCCAAACTTCAGATCACCAGAAATAAAAATCATAAAAGCTGTCAGAAAGAAACAGTGTTCAGAATGGTATTAAACTAGAAGAAGACAGAACAATGCTTTTAAAATTCAGAAGGAAAATGATTTCCAGCCTTGAATTCTATGGCCCACTGAACCATTAATCAGGAATGAGTACAAAATAGAGACATTTTTAGTAAATGCAGAGCCTTAAAAATTTTACCTCCCATCTACCTTTCTGAAAAAGTTACTGAAGGATGTGCTCCATCAAAATGAGGGCATAAATTGAGGAAGGGGAATGGGATCAATAGATAATCCAGCACAGGATAGAAGACAAAGGGGATTTTTAGGAGGATGGAAAAGATAAGACCAGGAAAACAGGTCTTCCTGTTCAAGAGGAAAACTAATCCAGAGCAGAGCAGGAGAGGATTTCTGGTCAAGTGTCTCTAGGGGTAAAAAATGAAAGTGGTAGGCTGGGTGCTGTGGCTCATGCCTGTAATCCTAGCACCCTGGGAGGCCGAGGCGGGCGGATTGTTTGAGCTCAGGAGTTCAAAACCAGCCTGAGCAAGAGCGAGACCCCGTCTCTACTAAAAATAGAAAGAGATTAATCGGACAACTAAAAATATATAGAAAAAATTAGCCGGGCATAGTGGTGCATGCCCGTAGTCCCAGCTACTCGGGAGGCTGAGGCAGAAGGATTTCTTGAGCCCAGGAGTTCGAGGTTGCTGTGAGCTAGGCTGACGCCATGGCACTCTAGCCCAGGCAACACAGTGAGACTCTGTCTCAAAAAAAAAAAAAAAAAAAATGAAAGTGGTAGATTATCTGACATGTTTGGCTATGCAGAGAGGCATTCTATAGTTGTACAAAAGATTCCACCAGAAATGTGGAGAATACCAAATATGTTTTTAGAAAAGCAATTAAGTAGAAGAAAAATAAAACATTGTACAATTACCTCATATAAGAACTGTTCAAATTGTCTCTTCATAATACCTCTTGAAAACTGATACCATTTTTCAGACAACTATTATCTGACTTTCATTTTATTTTGAGTTTGGGGATAACAAATTTTCACCCAGAAGTATACTCAATAGATGTGCTATAAGAAGTGATAATTTGACATTATAATTTCAGGCAATGACACACTTACCAATTGATTCAACGGTTTCTACTCAGAGACTAGCATATTGGACAAATTTGAGTTACTTGCCATGTTCTGATGAGCCTAATATGCTTCGTTATGCAAGAAATATCAAACAAGAGAGACCTTCTACAACACTTCAGTTTATTGGGTGTCCATGCTGTTTCCATGAATTTGGAAGTGCTCTCATATTTAGCCTTTATTTAGGTATATTTCTTTATTCTAAGTGCAGCTTGAGTGCAAGATAACCATGAGCCCAAAAAAGTTGGTGAAGAAGATGGTGCAGCAAGAACATACCTTCCAGGAAGTGACTCCCTCCTCCAACCACCACACACTTAAGTCAACTCCTCCTTCTTTGGTGAATAAAATAAGCCTTCAGGTCAGGCACAGTGGGTCACTCCTGTAATCCCAGCACTTTGGGAGGATCGCTTGAGGCCAGGAGTTCCAGACTAGCCTGGGCCACATAGCAAGATCCTGTCTCTACAAAAAATAAGATAAATTAGCTGGGCGTGATGGTGCATGCCTGTAGTCTCAGCTACTCAGGAGGCTGAGGCAGGAGGATCACTTGAGCCCAGGAGTTCAAGGCTGCAGTGAGCTGTGATCGCACCACTGCACTCCAGGCTGGGTGACAGAGCAAGACCCTATCTCTAAAGAAACAAACAAAAAAACGAACAAAAAATAAGCTTTCATTGCATTACCTTATATGTTTAAGCTGTGCTTATGTGCTTTCGACTTATTGTGTATTATTTATTTAAACTTGTTTTTACTGTTCAATTGATATATTTTCCTATCTGTGAAATTATCTGGGCATTTTGGATTGGGTTGGGATGCATCCGTTCAATATTTTCCCTATTAAAATAATGGAACTTTTTTTTTCATTTAATAGCTTTTCACTTAGTGACTGGGCTTTCAGGGTCAAATTAAAGTCCTTAAAAGGAACATATATTTAGGAAAGGAAATGCACATACACTACTTGGCCCAGAAGTGAACAATATTTACATGGTCCAAATCATGGAAACGACAAATATAAATTGAATAAAAGAGATGATTTAAACCACATTGGGAGAATAGCAAAGAGTTGTATTCCAAGTGTGCTCTAACAGAGTTGCCTCCATTTCCTTATTAGAAAGTCAGTATGTAATATATAGATCAGAAAAATCAAGAATAGCTATGTAAACATGTTATTTAGCAAAATGAAGTAAATACTAGAAGAAACATCTAAAGGCGTAGAACGTGCCTGCCTCTGGCAATGAGGACTGGGGTGAAGAGAGGGAGAACGTTGCTTTTTATTATGTTTTATAGGACTGCTTGACTTCCTAAAGTAATAAGTAATAAAAATTAAAATTATGTTTTAAAAGGCAATAAATATCCATTGGAGAAAACTTTAAAGAGACAAAAATGGAAAAAGAATAAAATAAAAGCCATTTATAGCATATCCACCCAGAAAAGCCGCTGACGAAACACTGCTAGGTTAGTTTCGAGTTTTTATACTATGCATATATACATCTACATTTTAAAAATAAAAGTGAGATTGTATGGTAAATATTGTTCAGCAGCCTACATTTTTTCTTACAGTAATTGTGACAAATTTTTCCATATCAATATTCATCTACTGCATCATTTTAATGGCTGCATATTTCCCATCATATGGAAATACTGTAATTTATTTACTTCAACCCAACATTTACCATTAATTATTTAACCGGCCTAATGCTTCCAGAAAACAAATGAAACTTTGGGTTCTTTTGAAAAGACAGCAGAAACTTTGTCTACTGTGCATTTCATTGTTATCACCAATAGTTTCTATTTTGCTTTACTAGAAAAGAGTGAGATTCGTGGCTCGCTCTGAGATTTTCCTCTGACAATCCACACTGTTTCTTCTGGAAATTCTCTCTCCCTTTAAAATTATAAATGGAATGTGTATGCGGCCGACAGGTGTATGTGATCTTGCCCGACAGTGACCACTTTTCCGTGTCGGGATTCCTCCTCCCTCTCCAGCAATGCTCAGCCCTTGTGGTTTGCGTGAAACTGACCCCACCTTCCGTCCAGGGTGACCATAGGATCTCACCTGGTCACTTAGCCTCGTTCATCTTTCTGGCCTCGGTGAACGGTTCACGGATGGACGTGTGGCCAGAACTGATTCAAAGAGAGTCAACTCCACAGCTTTCATTGGAAATTTCAGGAAAGAAATTCTCTTTCTTTTCACTGGGATTGCTGAGCTGATAAAAATTTGAGTCTGGAACGGGTGGCGGCCATTTGCCACTACAAAGGGAGCACCTGTCTGGGACACAACCAGAGAGGATAAAAGATGAACCAGGAGATTTAAAAGGGCAAATCCCGATGACACCTTTTGAGCACCTGGATCTGGCACTGCCTAATGCTCCTGCCCAAGCAGTTGTTATGAATTAATACATTTCCTTTTTTTCCTTAATCTATTTTGAACTAGGGTTGTGTCATCTGAAAGTATGTATTATGTTAATAATATATATTCGGAGTCAAATAACTCAGAATAGAAAAGAATAAAGTGAAAATGGAAACTTTCCCTTTTTCTCCTAAATTTTCAGTCCAAATTCTCCAGAGACAATCATTCTTCACAGTTTCTTAACTATGCTTACAAAATGTGTCTGCGCATTTACAAATACACCAATTTTTAAAATGTACAAACAGGATTATACTATCTACAGGGTTTCCCCAAAATCGAAATACATAGGGAAAATGGGAAATTGTAGCTTAGCTTAACTAAACTAAGCTACAATTTTGCACTTTCCCTATGAATGGCAACTTTTGGGACACCCTGTATATTATCCTGCAACTCGTGTTTTCTACTGCACCATGAGGAGAAAGGATACCCCGCCTTACCCAAATCTAGACCTTTACTTCATTTTTCCTAAGGCATTTACTTGCATTTTTCATTTTGCACAGGAGTGTATTGTATGGACATCTCCTATTCTAAGCTGTCCTGTACTGATGGCCATTTAGGTTTACCCAGCTTTCATCACTAACGACAAATCGTGATGAGCATCCTTCTTTTATAGTTTTGTGCAGTGACTCCACAAAGCCAAAGAAGTTTATGCGTGTGGTCCCTCATTTCCCAGGCCCCTTGCAGGGGCGTACATTTAGATTGCTGTCATGGGGTGTGGGTAAGTGAATGCTAGCCGCACAGTGTACAAGTGGCTTTCAGAAATAATACCACCACCCCCGCTGTGCGAACTCTCAGGGAGCAAGATACAAAGTTGCAGGGCCTTAGGTCCTGTCTCAGTGAAAACAGGTCTGAAGACAACAGGTTAGAGAATTATGTGGGAATGGAAGAGACATGGTTTGAAATGTACAGAACAAGGAGCTAGTCTGTAGAAAGGGCTAATTGTCAGAGGTATGAAAAGGGCTTCGATTCTTACCCAAGTGTGCCAGAAACACACTGATGCAGCCTAGACAGCTATAATGTAGCATACTGTTTTGTCTTTTTTCATGGGAATCATGGGGAATAGAATTTATCAGAATTTCTATCTTCGTGGGGCTGATTCTGTAGCAGGATTGCAAACAGCAGATATATGTCTGCATGAAGTGGCCTGTTTTCTGCATCACAACTATCAGTAATAAAGAAAAAAATTCAATTTACCATGCTATAGGAAAGGCTGAACTATCTTCCTGTTCTCTTTATAAACAATGATATTGCGAAATTGTCATATGAATGAGAAGTGATCAAAGAGTCTGCAGCCCAAAAACCGTAGGAAAAAAGTATTATACAAGTACATGAAGCAATAAATTAATAACAACATTATATCATTTTTCTGAATTTTGTGATGCTTGTGCTATTTGTCAGCTTTTAAAAATTTGTGATTTTTGTAGTTTCTTTTCTCGTTGTAAATAAATAGTCATTTTGTGCCCAATTCGCATTTATGATTTCGTATTTTTTTAAGAGTCTCTCTAAAATTGCATGAGCTTTGGGCTTTGCCAAACTTGGTGCTGCACCTGCAGGGTAGCTGAACATCTCCAGGGCCTGCAGACGGACTGCCCAGCTTCAAATCTCAGCTGGGCCATCTACCAGCTCTGTAGCACTGGGCAGTTTACTTTGCCTCTTTGTGCCTCAGTTTTCTCATCTGTGAAGTGGGAATAATAATGCCCTCCAGAAAGCTGGACCAACTTAGTCCTCCCCCTCCCACACCCCCACCTCCCGCTGCCACCTCTATATAAGTAGTGACATATATCAGAAATCCCCTCCCAAATGACTTTAAGGCTTTGGCTCTTACTTTATTCCAGACTGTTCCAGTTCTCTGAACCTGTCCAGGTCAAGATAGTTTGGTGGCTGCTGGGAATTGTAAGCCCTGCTCCCCCTGCCACGTCCCATGACTCCTATGGCAGTTCACATTTACAAAACGCCTCACACCTTTTATGGAGCACAGTGGCCCTGTAGGTTATGCAGGTCAGGGGAGTGGTCATTCATTTATGGAAGAAGAAACTCTGGCTCAGATAGGTAAGGGACTTATGCAAGGTTACCCCAGTGGGCAAGTAGCAAGGAGATAAGCAAAAATCCAGGTCTTCTGAAAACCTAATGCATTTCCCATGGTACCTCATTGCCTCTCAAAAATCCTTCTATTAAAATGAAATATACCCTTTAAAATGAAATATCTTTACAATGAAATACACCCTTTTCCCCAAGTTAGTTGTGAAGAGCAGGCATTAGGGCTATATTATATACTAAGAGGGCACTTCTTAGAAAAATAAATTTAATTGCAGCCTCTTGATTCAAATCAAATCCACTCTGCTTTAAACTTTCAATTATAGTAAGATAGAGCTGTAGAGAATCTGCTTCCCAACCCAATCTGAGATCTCAGATGGCAGCTCCTTTTGTACTTCTATCCGTAAAAAACTGCCTCCCCCAGCCCCCAATCTTGTTATCTTCTCTTTGACTTGCCAAACAAATCTAGTCCAAAAAATAGAACTGATTAAATGCCTAAGGGAAGGAAGTGAAGAGCTTAAAATCAGCTTAACTTTTCTCACATGACAAATTAGAAAGGAAAAGGGAAATTTGCATAGAAGGACCATTAAGAATAAACTAGAGGTGTCGCTGGTCCCAAATTAGGACAGGATCCCATAATTTGTTTTTCCACGTATAGAGTAAGTTTCTGGAAAGCAGGAACTAATGAGTGGATGCTTTTCTTCTCTGGTGGCACCCAGCAAGTGGGAGCTTAATCACAAAGTGAGAGTCAGCCCACGGAGAGCCACGGAGAGCTGTGCCTCGGGTCTTTTCTCCAGCAAGCCAGGCTGACGACCATGCTCATGCATCCGGCTGCGTGCTGTCTAGCCTGTGTAAAATGCAAACACGCCCAGAGCCTATGAAAGTGTGTTCACATCTGGTGATAGATACATCGATCAATAGACAGAGAGTGGGGGGTTTATTTGGATATGCAACACAGTGGCTCCCAGGCCACTTTCTAGCCCACCAACCCTGGTAATTTTCACAGACTACGTCTGTTCTCCAAGATCTAAGACTACTCAAAAGACCTTCTCTGCAAATATAATTTTGGTGGTAAGATTTTAACGTGCAGAATTTGGTCATCAGTAGCCACTTGTTATTCCAGCTGCCGTGGGAAGTTTCTCTTCCTCCTGGGCAAAGAAAAGATGCATGCGTGTAGAGATGCCCAGCTGCTGACGGTCTTGAATTATCCAGGGATTTGCCTCTTAAAATGAGCTTTACAAGAGCTCAAAGGACAATTAACTGAAAATAAGAGCTGACAAAGTTCCTACCTGCTTCCTGGTGGACCAGAAGGAAAGATGTATAGAGTGGGGGTCTGAGGTTGTGGAGCATCTGGTTGTGACATCAGCAATGGTTTGTTTGTTTGTTTGCTTTCTTAATAAGTAATAGAAATTGAGTCTGGATAATTTAATAGAAACAAAATGCAAGGATTTATTAAAAGGCTGCATGATAGTAGAGAATTCTAGGAAATGCGAAACCTAAGGACTTCGTCAAGAGTGGGAATCCCCGTAGCTCTGGGAATCTGGGTAGTAGGAACTAATAATGGTGGTCACTTCAAAGAACTACCTTCTAGAAAAGTCTGCACATCTTGTTTTCCTATCAGTTTACTTCACCTGATTCGTATTACAGGGTGAGAGTATCTGATTAGCTCAACGTTAAGCCAAAGTGGGCAGGTGGGCGATACAGGACACAGGGCAGGGGACACAGAACCCAGGGGACGCGAGCCTATATACAGTGGCACGGGAGGGATTCCCCAAAGACCAGCTGCTATTATAAATGTTTTAAAAAAGACTGAAGGGATGTGGGCAAGGAAAAGCAAAAGGTGTCTGTTATATTCTGGTGTCTGTCTGTAACCCAAAGAAAGGGGCATGTTTTCCCACTTGAAATTGTGTCCTTCCAAAGGTTTCCAGTCCAAAGCATAAAATACCCACTGATCTACTTCCAGAAACTAAAGATTGCACCGCAAAGCAAAATTTCTCCATCCCTACCTCACGTGTCAGGGATAAGCTCACCCAAACCGTCAAAAGAGGTAAGGGGTCTGGAGTATGGAAAAGTGAACATCCAGGGACAAAGCCGTGTACTAAGAGCTGTGATAGGGAAATGCAAAGTTCTATGGGAACACGCAGCAGGGCACCCAGCCTGACCTTGACTCAAGGACAGTCAAGGACAAGTCGAGGGTGAGTGAGAAGTTGGCAGTCTCCAAAGGAGGAGTGGGATGTTTGAAGGCAGGAAGAGGAGCTGGTGATTCACTCTCCAAGGGAGCCGAAAGCGGTCAGTCGGCCAGGAGCATAGCAGGTGGCAGCAGAATGAACTGTTGGCCCCAGTTCTCCACTCTCTGCAGCCTTAACCTTTTCATGGCCAGCGTGAAGAGACCCTCTCCCCACTGACTTTGGCTTGGCCATTAGACTCGGTAGATGGGTCAGTGAGCCAACCCCGAGGGGCGTGGTCAGAGTTTAGGTCTTAGGCATGGGGAGCTCCATGTGCCTCCGTGAGCCACCACCGTGAGAAAAACGTGCCCCAGGCAGCCTGATGGTCCAAGGAGGATGAGAGACACGTGGAGAAGAATCACAGAACTGCAACCAGCGGTGGAGCCAGGCCCAGCCTAGATCATCAACCCCCGATCATGAAGGATCTTGTGTTTCTGTGAAGCTGAACTTGATCCTAAAGGCAATGGAGTCTATTGAAATGTCTGGGAAGTGACATATCAGATTTGCTTTTTAAAAAGCTCATTCTGAGTGGTCTGTAGTGAGGGGGAGGGGACAGATTCCTGAAGTTCCCAACCTTACTCATTCAGTGTTTTGGGCTTACAAGCATATCTAATGATATTAGAGCATGCTTTTTTATGCAATGAAAGAAGGAATCCACACTGTATATTCATTATGAACTCAACTCTATGCATAGAAAAAAATGGAACTATGTAAATAGAAAAAAATATGACTAAAGGTTTACAGTGATTATCTCTATACAGGATTATGGTTAGTTATTATTTTCTGCTTCTTAATTATGTGATTTTCTACAATATCATATCATTTTTATTATTATAAAATAATACCACAGTTTATTGGACATTTATTATACTTTATGTTTTCATAAGTTATTCTATTTCATTCTCAGTCCCCATTTTATAGCTGAGGAGACTGAATTTTAAGGAAAATACTTTATTTGCAGAAGGTCAGCCCACAAGTATGTGGCAGAATCAGAACTGGAACCTAGGTCTGTCTGACATCAAAGCCTGAACCATGATACTGTTTTGTTTGTTGTTTTGTTTTTCGAGGACATGCTTAAATCTTAAGGGCACAGTTTAGCAAGTTTTTTTCTTTTTTGAGACACAGAGTCTCGCTTTGTTGCCCGGGCTAGAGTGCCGTGGTGTTACCCTAGCTCACAGCAACCTCAAACTCCTGGGCTCAAGCGATCCTCCTGCCTCAGCCTCCCAAGTAGCTGGGACTACAGGCACA
>NW_012148619.1:1409053-1411300 GCF_000956105.1 Propithecus coquereli | reverse complement strand
TAAACTAAGCTACAATTTTGCACTTTCCCTATGAATGGCAACTTTTGGGACACCCTGTATATTATCCTGCAACTCGTGTTTTCTACTGCACCATGAGGAGAAAGGATACCCCGCCTTACCCAAATCTAGACCTTTACTTCATTTTTCCTAAGGCATTTACTTTCATTTTTCATTTTGCACAGGAGTGTATTGTATGGACATCTCCTATTCTAAGCTGTCCTGTACTGATGGCCATTTAGGTTTACCCAGCTTTCATCACTAACGACAAATCGTGATGAGCATCCTTCTTTTATAGTTTTGTGCAGTGACTCCACAAAGCCAAAGAAGTTTATGCGTGTGGTCCCTCATTTCCCAGGCCCCTTGCAGGGGCGTACATTTAGATTGCTGTCATGGGGTGTGGGTAAGTGAATGCTAGCCGCACAGTGTACAAGTGGCTTTCAGAAATAATACCACCACCCCCGCTGTGCGAACTCTCAGGGAGCAAGATACAAAGTTGCAGGGCCTTAGGTCCTGTCTCAGTGAAAACAGGTCTGAAGACAACAGGTTAGAGAATTATGTGGGAATGGAAGAGACATGGTTTGAAATGTACAGAACAAGGAGCTAGTCTGTAGAAAGGGCTAATTGTCAGAGGTATGAAAAGGGCTTCGATTCTTACCCAAGTGTGCCAGAAACACACTGATGCAGCCTAGACAGCTATAATGTAGCATACTGTTTTGTCTTTTTTCATGGGAATCATGGGGAATAGAATTTATCAGAATTTCTATCTTCGTGGGGCTGATTCTGTAGCAGGATTGCAAACAGCAGATATATGTCTGCATGAAGTGGCCTGTTTTCTGCATCACAACTATCAGTAATAAAGAAAAAAATTCAATTTACCATGCTATAGGAAAGGCTGAACTATCTTCCTGTTCTCTTTATAAACAATGATATTGTGAAATTGTCATATGAATGAGAAGTGATCAAAGAGTCTGCAGCCCAAAAACCGTAGGAAAAAAGTATTATACAAGTACATGAAGCAATAAATTAATAACAACATTATATCATTTTTCTGAATTTTGTGATGCTTGTGCTATTTGTCAGCTTTTAAAAATTTGTGATTTTTGTAGTTTCTTTTCTCGTTGTAAATAAATAGTCATTTTGTGCCCAATTTGCATTTATGATTTCGTATTTTTTTAAGAGTCTCTCTAAAATTGCATGAGCTTTGGGCTTTGCCAAACTTGGTTCTGCACCTGCAGGGTAGCTGAACATCTCCAGGGCCTGCAGACGGACTGCCCAGCTTCAAATCTCAGCTGGGCCATCTACCAGCTCTGTAGCACTGGGCAGTTTACTTTGCCTCTTTGTGCCTCAGTTTTCTCATCTGTGAAGTGGGAATAATAATGCCCTCCAGAAAGCTGGACCAACTTAGTCCTCCCCCTCCCACACCCCCACCTCCCGCTGCCACCTCTATATAAGTAGTGACATATATCAGAAATCCCCTCCCAAATGACTTTAAGGCTTTGGCTCTTACTTTATTCCAGACTGTTCCAGTTCTCTGAACCTGTCCAAGTCAAGACAGTTTGGTGGCTGCTGGGAATTGTAAGCCCTGCTCCCCCTGCCACGTCCCATGACTCCTATGGCAGTTCACATTTACAAAACGCCTCACCTTTTATGGAGCACAGTGGCCCTGTAGGTTATGCAGGTCAGGGGAGTGGTCATTCATTTATGGAAGAAGAAACTCTGGCTCAGATAGGTAAGGGACTTATGCAAGGTTACCCCAGTGGGCAAGTAGCAAGGAGATAAGCAAAAATCCAGGTCTTCTGAAAACCTAATGTATTTCCCATGGTACCTCATTGCCTCTCAAAAATCCTTCTATTAAAATGAAATATACCCTTTAAAATGAAATATCTTTACAATGAAATACACCCTTTTCCCCAAGTTAGTTGTGAAGAGCAGGCATTAGGGCTATATTATATACTAAGAGGGCACTTCTTAGAAAAATAAATTTAATTGCAGCCTCTTGATTCAAATCAAATCCACTCTGTTTTAAACTTTCAATTATAGTAAGATAGAGCTGTAGAGAATCTGCTTCCCAACCCAATCTGAGATCTCAGATGGCAGCTCCTTTTGTACTTCTATCCGTAAAAAACTGCCTCCCCCAGCCCCCAATCTTGTTATCTTCTCTTTGACTTGCCAAACAAATCTAGTCCAAAAAATAGAACTGATTAAATGCCTAAGGGAAGGAAGTGAAGAGCTTAAAATCAGCAGCGT
>NW_012148619.1:1404224-1405868 GCF_000956105.1 Propithecus coquereli | reverse complement strand
GCCCGGCTAATTTTTTCTGTTTTTAGTAGTCTCTCTCTTGTTCAAGCTGGTCTCAAACTCTTGACCTCAAGCAATCCTCCTACCTCGGCCTCCCAGGGTGCTAAGATTACAGGCGTGAACCACCACGCCTGGCCAGTTTAGTAAGTTTTAATAGCTGCATATACCTCTGTAACCCACACCTCGAACGAGGTATAGAGTATTCCCACCACCTCCTAAAGTTCTCGCTTTCCAGTCAATCTTTACCCTTAGCCTTTAGCAACTACTGTTGTGATTTCTCTTCTTTTTAAAATTTTTTTTGGAGACAGGGTCTCACTCTGCTGCCTAGGCTGGAGTGTGGTGGTGTGATCATAGCTCACTGCAGCCTTGAATTCCAAGGCTCAGGTGATCCTCCTGGCTCAGCTGCCCAGGAGTGCTAGGATTATAAGCGTGAGCCACCGCACGGGCCTACTCTGCCATGGTTGAGTAGTGTTTGATAAAATACCAATTAGGTCAAGTTTGTTAAGGGTTATTCAAATCCTCTGTATGTTTTCTGATTTTTTTTAGACAGGCACAGAACCAGTGCATCTTATCTGATTTTTTGTTTATGTATTCTATCAGTTACTGAGAAAGGAGGGTAAACCTCTTCAATTCTTATTGTGGATTTGTCTCTTTCTCTTTTCAATTCTATCACTCTTGCATTCACGTATGTTGAAGTGTGTAAGTGTCTACATATTCAGGAATTGTATGTCCTCTCAGTGAATTGATTCTTTTGTCATTATGTAATGTCCCTCTTTATCCCTGGTAATTCTCCTTGTCTGTGTCTGATAGTAATATAGCCACCCTCACATTTTTACAATTAATCATTACATGGTTGTCTTTTTCTATTCTTTTTATTTAAAGTGTGTCTGTTATAAACATCATATAGTTGGGATCTCATTTTTTTAAATCTAGTCTAGCAGTCTTGCTCATTTTTTAAGAATGTCTAGTCAAGTTAGATAAAATGTAATTAGTGACTTGGTTTAATTCTTGCGATTTGTCTTCTCTTTGTCCCATGTCCTTTGTTTCTGATTTCCCTCTTTCCGTTCCTGCTTTTGGATTAAGAGTTTTTCTAGTACTCCATTCTACCTTCTCTATTAGCTTTTTAGCTATGCCTTTTTATTTTAATTTTTAGTGGGTGCTCTGGGGATTACATATTTGATAAACATATCTGATCACAGTCTACCTTGAATTAACTTTGTACTACTTCACTTAAGTGTAAGAACCTTACAACAATATACTTTCATTTATCTCTTCTCATCTTTTGTGTTATTGTTGTCATACCTTTCGCTTCTACATAGATTATACACCTCACAATACTTTGCTACTGTTTTTGGTTTAAGTAGTCAAATATCTTTTAAAGAAACTAAGAAATAAGAAGAGATGTTTTTTATATTTATACCTCACATATTTTCCATTTCTGGTAGTTTTCTTTACGTAGATTCGATATCATACGGAGTCATTTTCTTTCTGCCTGGAGAACTTCCTTTCACAGTTCTTGGAATGCATCTGTGCTGATGATTAATCCAGCTCTTGCTTATCTGAAAATGTCTTTATTTCATCTTTGTTTTTTAAGGCAATTTTTACTGGATATAGATTATAGGCTGACTGAGGTTTTCATTATAGTTT
>NW_012148619.1:1342308-1403184 GCF_000956105.1 Propithecus coquereli | reverse complement strand
TTCAGTTTAGATAATTTCTGTTGACCCATTTCAAGTTCACTGATTTTGTTCTTCTGCATTGTCCTATCTAATGTTAAACATTAGGGACAAGTGTGTTTTCAGTTCTGTAATTTCCATTTGTCTCTTTTTAAAGTTTCTCTTTCTCCATTGAGATTTCTACATCAATATATCCATCTTTTCCTTTTGACTCTTGCACTTATTTGTAACAGCTATTTTAAAGTCTTTGTATGCCACTGCCCACAGCTGGGTCATCTCTAGTCCTTTTTCTACCAACTTTATTCTCTTGGTTATGGGACACATTTCCTTGCTACTTCATGTGTCTAGTAATATTTTTATTGCATGTTGGACATTATGAATTCTACAATGTCGAGTTTGGATTCTGCTTTTACCTTTTAGAGTCTTGTATATTGCTTTGGAAAACGTTTAATTTATTTGTGGCTCAGTTTGATCCTGTTGAGGCTTGTTTTTAAGCATTGTTAAAGTGGGTCAAGAATAGCCCAGATGCTAGGGCTAGACTGGTCTTAGTTCTAAGGACTGGCCTTTCTGGAATCTCAACTGAATGCCCAGAGTGTTCAGTGATATAGCCAAACTGTGACTGGCCAAAAATCCAATGTCCAACATCCGGAATCTCCATCCAACTCACAGTCCCTCAATAGCCATGCAGGGCCTTGTTGCACACGTACAGCTTTGTATTAATATTTGTCCAAAGACTGAAGGGAACCCATATGCAGATTTCTGGAGTATCTTCCTTGTTCTTTCTTCTTTGATAGAAGAAAGTTTGCTCCACAAACTCTACCCATCTCAGCAGCCTGAACTCTGTCAACTCTACCTGGCGAAATTACTGCCATGTTTTGGGATTTACTTCCTTGTGCTGTCATTTAGGAAGTGTCCCTGGCAGAGAGCAAAATTGAAGGCAGAGCTTAGTTCATGTGCTTCCTTTGCTCAAGACTCACTGGCCATGTTTCTGTAACTCTTTACAAGCATTGAGCCAAGCTCTTGGCAAATATTAGGTGCTTGGTAAGATATTTTTTTAAGGAGGAAGGTGTGATTAATTTGGTTCACTTAAGTCCTACTTCTGGAGATAGCCACAGGCTATTCAAATGATTGATCCAGAGAATCAATCTCCATTTCCTCCCCCCACTCCCAACTCCCTCTCAGGGGTAACCCACTTTTTCTTCAGAAGCTGGGCAAGCAGTTTTTTTGTGCATTTCAGTTACCCAGTTTGTAAAGCTTTCTGATCATTTAGAGAATGATCAGAATTACATTCATCGGCAGTTAAGATACATAACTGTTCTCGGGGGGATTTGATACGCTTTTTCCAAATCAACTAAACGCTCTCAGGAAGAATTATTGGTGGGGATAGAAGGCTGTAAACAACTTAGCATAAATCGTCATTCAGGATGTATCCTCGAAGCCCTGTGTACAGTTTCTCCCGTTACCAAGGAGAGAACCGAGGCTGTTCAAAGAGGAAGGAAAAAGGCAGCTCCAGGGATCCTGTCACTGGGGAAGGCTCCAGGTTGAGGAAATTCTTGGGTGAAAGAAATCCCCCCACAAAAGCCTCCTGGCTCCCTGGAGTCACCTCGAACACCCAGCTCAGGATTATCTTCCTGGACCCCATTTTCTGCACCAGTGAACCGAGTAAAAGACAGGCCATTTTCTTTTGTTTACATCTTGACTGGGAAGATCAGGTCTGCAAAGGAAGGATTATTCCAAGGCTGCTTTGGCGATTACGTTTGAATCCTTCACACTTTGCCATCATCTATTGCCTGTCTCCCCCACAAGCCCCGCCCCCCACCACACTCAAACACACCGTGTATAATCAAGGCCATCATCCCTTCGGTGAAAGATGTGTCCCTTGGCTTTGTGGCCCAATGACCCCGTTCTTGCCTTAGAGACGCTGAATAGGCAATTTAGCTCAGAATTCCTATAGTTTGGCCAGTGGAACTAACCCTCCAATTAAGATTACCTCTTCATCAATAGGCACTCCTCTCCCCGTGTCTGCGTTTTGGTTCAAAAGCACAAGACAAATAAAGGATTGAAAAGACTAAATGTGTAAGAGTTTTAATTTTCCCCTGGGGGAAAAAAAGACAACCAGTTATGATTTTCCTCCAAGCAAACAAACCGTTTTCCATATGTCTCCAAGAGAAAACTGCTTTTCTGTTATTCTGCACATTCACAAATAATTCCAGTGGGGGGATCCTGGGAAGCAGCACATTTTATTATTTTGCAAGAAAAATGTGTTTTCCAACTCACAGTCGCAAAGCTCTAGTAATTGGGTTTGGGGAGGCCACTCCAACTTTACATCTGAAAGGGAGTTGGAGAACATGGAAGAGCCAGGTTTTGCTTTCTGCAAGCTCTGAGGGGCCACTGGGTGGGGCCTGGCCAGGCCTGACCTTATGGCCTGAGACAGCGGGTGCTCTGTGCACCTGCCCCTGCCCCCAAAGTAGAGCATCTGCCCTTCCACAAGGAAGGAGCTGGGGGCTGTGCACTCTGTAAAAAGATGGTCCAAAAATAACTCCGCAGGGTTACCTTCTGTCTTCTGCTTCTGGGGCACCTGTAGCTCCCATTCTCCAACCTTGGAGGGGGAGTCTGGGGTGGCCCTTCATATCCTTGCTAGAACATCAAAGACTTTTGTATTTGACCTTGTCATTCTCCTACTTCAATATCTTCAGTAGTTCCCCACTGGTTCTACGAGAAAGCCCATATTCCTCAGATTTCCTCACAAGGTCAGTTTGTCATAAACTGATGCTGCTGTATCTTTACTCTCATCTCTCGTTGCTCCCTCTGCAATCCTCCCTCCAGCCCTACCATCCCTGCCTCCTTCTCTCCTCCAGAACGCAGAAGGGTTTGCAGCCCCTTGGATGCACTGGACTCTTTCAGCTCGGAATGCTGTTCCTGGGGATGAGAACAATATACCCTCGCTCCACCTTGCCAACTCCTGTTCATACTTTAAATCTCAACATAGGATTACCTCCTCCAGGAAGTCTTTCTTCGAGGCTGGGTTGGGCATCCCTCCTGCTTGCTGCCAGAGATCCCTGTGCTTACCTCATCACAACTATTTATTCAGCGTTTCCACGTAGCAGCCGCTGAGCTGAGCCCTGAGTATATGGTGGGGAGAAAACAGTAATAAAAAGTAAAACTAACAAATAAATGAGAAAGTCCTATTTGTGATAAGTCCTCGGGGAAAAAAGAAGATATAGACATAGAAAATAGGGTGTGAGGTAAAGACTACCTTGTCCAAGTTTATTCTAACTTCCTCTTTATTCCTCTCTCCATTTAGACAGCAAGTGCCTCCGGAGCAGAGTTTCGTGTTAATCTCCTCTTTATTTCTGATTCCCGACATAGGAGACAGCATAGGGAGGTATTTGGTGAGAGTTGGTGGTATGAACCATAACCCTTTTCTATTCCATTTCTGAGCCTATTTTCAACTTTGCTGGAAATTGGAAATTTCGAATCTCTTTCCAGGAAGGGTCAACTGAGTAATAAAAAGGACAAAGAACAAAGACACTGGTTCAGGTGGGAATCAGCCTCCTTCCCTAATCTGCCAGGCACGTGTCATTATTGGGATGGTGGTATAGTGATTTTAAAATATGTCCTCGAATTCTTTGACAACACTTCCTCAAAAGATGTTGCCTAATTCCCCTTCCCCTTAATTGTGCGATGGTCTTAATGACTAGCTTCCGACGAATAGGAGATTACAGAAATGATGATGTTTTAGTTTTGAGGCTAGGTTATAAAAGATAAAGATGTTGCAGCTTCCATCTCTCTGTGTCTCCCATCTTGTTCCGTGGGAAGCCAGCTGCCATTGCGAAAGGACACTCCAGCAGCCTATGGAGAGACCCCAGTGTTTAGGAACCGAGGCCTCCTGCCAACAGATAAATGACTGACTATCTTAGGAACAGCTCCCTTAGCTCCTCAAGCCTTCAGGTGACTGCAGCCTCAGCCGAAATCTTAGCTGCAACCACGTGAGAGATCCTAAGCTGCGGCCACTCAAGTGAGCTGTCCCCAGACTCCTGACCCACAGAAATCTATACATAATAAATGTTTGTTTTAAACCAGTAAGTTTTGGGGTAATTTATTATGCAGCAGTAGATAATTCATATAATTTGTCTGCACACTTGAATTTATGTAGGAAAAGAAGTGTGTTAACTGGGCTTCATCTGCAAGAAAAGCCTCTTCCATTCCAGAGAAGAAACGAGAGTTTGTTTGAAAAATCAGAAGAGTGGTGTTGGTGTCCTCCCAAAATTCATAAGTTGAAATCTAATCCCCGAAGTGATTAGATTTGGGGTGGGGCCTCTGGGACGTGATTAGGTCATAAGGGTGGAGCCCTCATGAATGGGATTAGTGCCCTTGGAAAAGGGACCCCAGAGAGCTTTCTTGCCGTGGCCTCTCTCCTCCATGTGAGGATACAAGACGTGGCCAGTTTGCAATTAGGAAGAGGCCCTCACCAGGACTGACCATGCTGCTGCCCTGATCTTTAACTTGCAGCCTCCAAAACTGCGAGAAATAAATTTCTATTGTTTATAAGCCACCCAATCTATGGCATCTATTATAGCAGCCTAAGACAGATAGTTACTTTTTTATCCTTTGGGAGACTGGGCCTATCCTGGGACCTTGGGTTTCCAGCATTCTCCATAACATCTCTGCTACCACCTTAAATGAGTTGTGAACAGAAGTAGGCATGTAACGGATCATTCATGCTTCTTGAAAACTTTCTGTGTGTTGGCACTGTTCTAAAGGGCCTTGCATTTATTAACTCATGTAAGCCTCGAAACCTGCTGTGGTTACTGTCCCTGCTTTACAACTGAGGAAACTGAGGCACTGAGCAGTTAGGTAACTTGCCAAGCAGGTTTTTAATAGTGGGGAAAAGGCCCTATGATAAATAAAGGCTTTCTGTATGACAATTGTTTTAACAGACACTTTAACATTACTTCATTTAATCCACAACACGAACCTGAAAAAAACAGATCAAAGCCTCTTCTTTTAAAGATAACAAAAATGAGGCCCAAGGAGGTTAAGTGACTTGCCCACAGTCACACAGGAAGTGGCAGGCATGGGTTCAAAGTCTAGGTCTGTTGCTTCCAAAGCCTTCTTTCCTCAGCGCCCAGCTGCCTCCCTGTTCCTGCCACCTGCTCCCAGCTTCAGATGTGTGTTTGGCAAATCTAGAAAAATCCCTCGGGTGCTGGCCAGCTGCCTAAATAAGGAATGAGGTGACAGCCCTGAACTCACACGTCCCCAGGCACCTCCAGGCAGCTGTTGCCTGCACCCACGTCTATGCCGACGTGCTTTCCTGCAAGCGTTGGGTAAGAGGCAGGTGAGCCTGGCAGGCGGAGAAGGACGAGGATACATGAGATGCAACGAGCCCAGCTGGTCTGGTTTCCAGGCAGGAGTTCAGCAAATCCGGAGGCACCTGTGCCTGTGACATGCCTGAGGCTGAAGCTGCCTCTGAGCTTGGCTCTGCTTCCTGGGATGAGGCAGGAGTTCAGAGGAAATGGAAAAAAGTATCTCTCCTGACTGTGAGGACAGGGAAAGATCCCCATCTATGACGTCACACAGGCCAGCCTGAGAGGCGTGTGCTGTGTGCCCATCTACCTGCCTGTCTCGTCTGTGTGAGTGGAAAACCCACTTCCCTGCACAAAGCAGGCGCTCGCTTGTCCCTGCTAACTCCCTCGCCTTTCCACTCTCTCTCTTCCACACCTCCCGGGTTTGAGAGACCCCTTGACTCGACGCAGAAGCCAAGATGGCTTCCTCAGGAGCTGGAAACTGTCAGCTGTCCTTGCGCTTCTCTAAGGAAATGGTCTGCGACCTACTAGTGGTACTTGGGATGACCGGGTTGTGCCACAATACAGTGGGAAGAAGAGAGTGGTGTGATTCCAACCTTAGAGGCATAAAGATCGCCTGGAAAGCAGGTGAGAAACACAGACTCCAGTTTCGCATCAGCGATGCTGCTCCAGTGGGAGCCCCATGAATCTGCATTGTGAGCCACCTGCTGACCACACTTAGCTCCAGATGAACAGGAATTCCAGGTAGAGCCAAGAAAAGCATCCCATATGCATGCTCCTCTTGAAAAATTATGAAACCCTGGCTATCTTTAACCAGTTGAATAAAAAATTTCAGATTCTATAAATATGCATAACTATTAAGTATTCATAAAAATTAAAAATTAAGAAAATTCTAAAAATTCAGATTCTAGTGAGATGGTGATGAACTTCTAAAAAGAGAGAAGGCAGGACTTGTCTGTGAAATCAAAAGGGCAGTTGCTTTTTTATGCTTAGGGACATCGGGCCTGTCTTTGGGACCCTTCACTCTCTTCCAGGAACTGCTTTTGTCCTTTCACGTTCCTATCTGTGGTAGACGGATTTGTGGCCTCCAGGACCTTTGCCCTGGCATTACGCACGTGATATGTTACGCTTCACAGGCAAAGGGACTCCGCAGTTGTAATTAAGGTTACTAATCTTCAGATTGAAAGATTAGCTGGCTGGGTGAGGTCCGGGTGAAGGGCAAACAGGTTGTTAAGGCAGGTAGAGAAAGTGGCTAAAGGTAGAGAGCAGGAACCAATCAGAATGCAGAAAAGAAACCACAATACCAGATATTGGTGGCTAGAGACTTTTCCCTAGATGGAGTTCTTAGTGACCTTAACTGACCCGGGGCTCATTACTATCTAATTAGCATTATGGTTTGGACCTGCCAGTAGGTTTTTTGTGAAGTATTCTGGGAAGATGCACGCATAGAAAGGAAACTGTTCTATAACCCCAGCCTGTTATGTAACTTGTTATATAATCCCAGCCTGTCAATCACCTAAAGGTGGGAAACGGCAACCAATCCCACCCGGGAGAAAGGTGGGACATACTAGTGAGCACATAAAAGACAGTGTGTGCTAAGACTTTGGGTCTTTTCCACTTGCAGAGAAGGACCCATCTCTCCCTCTGAGACGTCCTTTTGCTTTGCAATAAACACTGCATGTGTGAGATCGCTTTATATTTGTGATCACACTGTCATCTGCTCAACTAGTACCAGTACTCATTCCTGACACTGGGAACCAAGAACCAGGGAACATCGAGACAGGCCTAACAGGTGGGCCCAATGTAATCACGTGAGCCCTTCAAAGGAAAAGAGGAAGGCAAAAGGGGAAGTTGAGGAGATTCGAGAGTGATGTGACGTGCTGTTGCTAACTTGAGGAGGGAGCATGCTACACCAGAAGGAACATGAATGGCCTGTAGGAGCTAAGAGAGGCTCCCCGTTGACAGGCAACCAACAACAGGAATCTCCGTCCTACAACCTCAAGGAGCTGACTTCTGCCAACACCCTGCGTGAGTTTGAAAGTGCAGTCTTCTTCAGAGCCTTCAGCTACGGGCCCAGCTGGCTGACACCTTGACTTCAACTTTCGGATACACTGAGCAGAGAGAGCCCAGAAGAGCCTACCTGAATTCTTGACCTACAGAACCGTGAGACAGTAAATGAGTGTTGCTTTAACCTGCTAAATGTGGTGCTAATTTGTTGCACAGCACTAGGAAGCTAACAATGCCTAAATGCTTTCTTTTCTTGTAAATGTTTTGGTCCAGATTTTTTGTTGTTGTTGTTGTTTTTTATTTTGGTTTGGTTTGGTTTTTGGTATTCTAAGACTTGAATTTATTTCTAGATGATTCTCTATATACAAGCTCCCTGCCTCTCTTTGAAGACCACATCAGATACCACTCCCTGCAGGAAGCCTTTGCCCAATGAAGTCATCTTTTGTCATTAGCAGTAATGGTCTTGGCTGAAAAAGTCCTTATTTGTTGGTGAGTGAGAGGTGGGGGGGCTGGGGGTGATAAAGATAGAACGTGTATGGGGGGAGAGGGGATGTTTGGGAGCCAGATAGAAAGATAGTTTCATTCATTCATTTCCGAAATATTGTCTATTATGTTTCTTCTAGGAGCTAAAGGTGTACAGTGAATAAGACAAACGAAGTCCCTTTCTGATGACCTCTACGTGCTAGAGGAGGGAAGTAGATAATACAGAGTCAACAAATAAAGAAAACACTTCAGACAGCAATAAGTCCTACGAGGGGAAAAAAACCTTCCAGTAATGTGTGATAAACAGGAGGAAGAAGCCATTTTCGAGAGAGCAGCTACTAAAGCCTTTTCTGAGAATGTGATTGTTGAGCTGAAACGTGAACGATGAGAAGGGCAACGTGTCCAAGAAGCGGATCAGCATTTGCAAAAGCCCTGAGGCTGGAAGGGGCTTGACATGTTTACTGAACGGGACAAAAGGGACAGTTTGACAAAGAAGCAGTAGATGCGTGAGAAAGCACAGCTGAGGTCAGCTCGGTAGGCGGAGGCCAAATCAATTAGGGTTTTGTAGACTACAATAAGGAGTGTGGGTTTTATTATCTGTGCACTGGGCAGCTACTGGAAGTGGCGTATTACCGCAACTTTTTCCAGACCAGATTCCCGCAGGAGCTAGACCTTGGAAGGGGGGCCATCTGACCAGAGCTGTGGCCGTAGGAGAGTGCAGCTGTAGTCGGAACCCTTGCAGGGATGCGGGAGAGGGAGAGAATAAATACTTCAAATGCTTTAATCTTGCAGTTGCCTGCCAGTCCCTCTCATTGGCTATAAAGCAGAAAGACCGAAGGCAAGGCCACCTTGGCGATGCATTTGTCTAAGCGGTCAGCCTCCCAGGTCACAGAGAAAGGAGACAGTGGGTTGGGGAGGGCAAAGGAGTCATCGGCACACAGACTGGCTGTTTTCACTACCTAGAACATCTTCTTAACTATTAAACTAGTAGGATATCTTCATAACTATCTTCCAAAACCCACCTGGGTGGAAGGATATAAACGGAGTTAATGTGTTCTAAGTATTCTGTGGTTCTTGCTTTGTCCAGGAAGTAGTAAATTAGGAATACATGGTGTAATTTCTAAGATAACCACTTAAATTTAAGAAAAAGGAGAACAAATATGTACCTAAAAAGCCAATTACAAGAGAGAAATAAAATGATTAAAAAAAAAAAACTTGAACAATCCAAAAAAAGGCAATAAATGAGAGAAAAAGGAATATAGAATAAAGAAAAAAACAAATTGTAAGATGGTAGATTTAAACTCAAGTATGTTATTATTTCAGCATTTCCATCAATGCGGATGAACTAACACTTCTCAGATACGCCATGTTTATAGTTGCTAATGATTGCATTTGTGTTGATAATCATGAGAAAACATCAGACAATTCCAAATTGAGGGACATTCTACAAAATATCTCTTCAAAAGTGTCAAGGTTATAATAGACAAAGAAAGACTGAGGAACTGTCCCACATTGCAAGAAACCAAGGATACAATGAAAACTTAAGGCAACTGATGATAGAAGTCAGAATAGTGGTTACCTTTGGGAAGAGGCAGGCAATGACGGACAGGGGGAACAAGAGAGGACAATAGTCGCACAGGTGTGTTCATTTTATGAAAAGACATGTGCATCTATGTCATACTTACAGAAATATCTAATTTTTCAAATCTTTTGGAAGGTGAAGAATAGGCAGAAAATAGAAATGTTTTCGGGAAAATATTAACAAGTCCCTTTTTTTAAGGAAACCTATTTGTTCTCTATATGGGTGAAAAAGCATCTTGGATAGCCCCTTTAAATGTAGATATGATGTAAAATCCAAGACTTCTTTATGCTAAAACAGTAGCAGCAACATAAAAAAACACCAAAAGCAAGCAGACAGAAAATTAGGGAAGAAACTAACCATACACATCTGGAGAACCAAAAGCAAACAAACAAACAAAAATTAGCTTCCAAGAAATCAAATTGGGAGATGTGAAAATACAGTATATGTTTTATAAGATAATCAAACTGCTATGGCCATGACAATTTTGGGAATCTGCCTTCTCAGAGTGAAAGCCATGGGTTACTTTGCGGGGCAAAGATAAAGAACAAAAAAGATACACTGCATAATGAAAGGGCATCGGAATGAATAGAAGATAATTCCCTTGGACAAGAAATGCAATCAAGTCAAGACCCATATTTTATCTCTGCTGGAGGCAGTCTTATTTGTTAGCAAAGTGCTGGGATAATCAACCATTGTTCTCCCTGCCAAGACTGTCAAAACAAATACAAGCTTCTTTGCTCAGTGCTAAAAATGTCTGAGCCTTTGGAGAACAGCTGGGCAGAAAGCAATCTTGTTCAATTTCAGCACATTTTCCCCCAAGTATTAGGCTGTCCGAAAGCAGCCCACATCAAAGCATCCCAGACACTCAGTGCAGGGACAGACCTGTCATGAAACACAGCCTATCAAACTCGAGCAAGCAGAACGTACAATGAAACCACTTTAAACTTGTTCAACTCCCTGTCTAAAGGAGCAAGGATTTTGAAGCATAAAAAAAGCTACTTTAAACAGATAATTCCTTTGAGGTACTTTTTTTTATAAACATAGAAAAATGCTGCTGTGCTTGCAAAATGCTATATATTTGTAAGGCTCTGGAAGCATTAGAAATGATTTATGATCTCTTGGCTACCATTATCAATGTCACCTAGGAGACACCTTGTAAGCATTTGCAGGATTGTTCCCCACGCTACTAAGTCAGCTCTCATTAACACATGCTTTATTTGTGGCTTCATGATTTGTATTAATTAGGAGGTGTGTCAGTTAGGATGTTTGGGGAGGCGAGTAACTAAAAATTAAAAATCAGCTCAACTGGATTAAACAGTAAGAAAATGTCTTTTATCCAATAACAAGAATCCCAGAGGTAAAATGGTCCATGGTGGTTTAACCCAATAGCTCAGATAACGTCATCAAGGACCCAAGTTTGTAACCACACTAGACCAGTATGGCTCAATTTTTATGTAACAAAGTTGTGAGTTGTTTTTCAGCTGCCATGGATGCCCAGGTTGAAGGTCATGTAACCAGAGCATGCCCAGATGAACCAAATGTGCAACTTAAGTAGAACTTAAGTGCTTAGGCTGGACTGAGGAGTGGGGACTGAATTAAGAAGCAGACACCGAATGGCAGGATCCAGGATCCAATCAGATCAAGCCTTGGCATTACCCCATCGCAAGATCCAATCAGATCATGTCTCGTTATCTTATGCTTATAAAACCTGACCCAGCCCCCAGCTTGGGGAGACAGATTTGAGCATTCTTCCTGTCTCCTTTCCACTCGACTTGCAATAAAGCTTTTCTTTTCTCAAAGTCCAGTGCCATGGTAGTGGCTTCTATGCACATTGGGCAGTGAGCCCACTGATTGCTCAGTAACAAGTTCTTTCCATCTTTCTGCTCTTTCATCCTCATGCTAGGATCCTTGATGGTCATAGACGGCTGCCATAGTTCCAGGCATCACACCCAGATACTAAAGTGTTTAGACAGAGAAGGAGTGTTTCTATGAGTTTCTTTCCACCAGTGAGAAAAAATATCTTTGCAGAAGGTCTCTCAGCAGATTCCCTATCACATTTTATTGGCCAGAGTTGTGTCATATACCTGTGTCTAAGCCAATCACTAGAAAGGCAAATGCAACCAGCAGAGTAATTTACTTCTAAACACAGGGATGGGGTCATCCTTCTATCACTGATACGATGGGCAAGGGGACACACACATAAATGTGCAGTGCTGCCAACTGAGAAGAAAGGAGAGACAGGCTGTTAGGTAGGCAACCATCTATCCATGTCTGCTATAATTGGGATGTGGGTAAAAGAAGTTTAGTCTAATTGAATTTTTGGCTTAACTATAGGATATGTAAGAAACCTCTTAGATGGTGACCCTAGCTATTGAAAATTACTCCAAAATTCACCTTTTTCACTACTATTTAGAGTGGAATGGCACCTTCGTCGTGTCTACACCTAATGACACTTTGAAAACTCTACTTTATCCCCATCCTCAGGACTGTAGGAGTGAGCCTCCAGCAGCCACGTCTGTACAATGGGATCCTGCCTCCCTGGCCGTAGATGATGGGAGCTGAGGTGCACAGCCGACTCTAGCTGGACCAATCAGCTTCTTATTCTGGGAATTTAAAATGGGGGCAACATCGGGTTGCATCAATCCCTTCATGTGATTGTAACATAACCTCTAGAATTGTGGGGCAGCTGTTTTTCTGCCATTTGGAATGTGAAGCAAAAGCTGGCGTTTGGGAAAAGTAAAAATAAAATGGATATACGGTGAGAAGTAGAAACAAGTTTGGGCTCCACAAAATTCCTTGAAATCTCTCCTTATCACCCTCAAACACTCATACGCATTCATGCGCGTGCGCGCACACACACACATCCAAATCCATATCCAAGCTAGCTTAAAGTAGCTTGTGTTACTTGCAACTAAAGAGTTCTAAACAATACATTAGAACACAAGATCTTCTTGTCAGAGACAATTGAAGATCTTGAAGAATGTTAGGGTCATTGTGAAGATCTTCCAGTTCTCATTATTCAGAACTCTATGTGTAGAAATCTGAAAACCATGAGTCACACCTACCATAAGTTCACCCCAGAACTTGCAGAAATTGCCTTTGTTTGATTTCAGTCGTCACTCTTGGTTTGGTTTCTGATGCTTTCACTCCTTTCCCTAAAAGTGTTCAACAAAACACTCAACAGTAACAACAATAAATAACTGTATTGCATGAGTGGGTGGTGTTGTGTTGAGTTCTGTCTTGGAGGGGCAGGGAATGGGATTAATACACATTGAGTTCCAACCATTTGCTTTGCACGTATTGTTTACTTGAATCTTTGTCACACACTACAGAGTAATCATCACAAAACCATTTTGCCAATGAGGAAGCTGAGTCTCAGGGAAGCAAATTGATTTTGTTAAGGTCACACAGCTAGAAAGTCATGGAAGATTTTAAGCCCAGGTCTGAGGAGAACCAAAGTTGATGGTGTTTTCACTATTCCACATTGTTAAACAGGAAAAAAAAAAATGCCTTAATTAGACATCCTGTTTGGTAGATTCTGGTTAACTGACATCAGACCCTGGCTATTAATATTTGCACAATATAGGATAGTCTCTACCTTCAGGGAAAGAGACAGGGACAGGGAAAATGACCTTCTAGCACCAGACCTATTATGGATATTTCTGCATTTTTAAAATTTCTAAATTAAGCACTACTACATCTGGTACAAACAGGAAGATAGCAATTTTTAAGACCTTATTTATAAAGGTGGAAAAAACAAAAGATTAAGTGAGAGGCTGAGAGCCTCAGATGGACTCAGAAACACTTTGCAGCCAGCTCTTCTCACTATCTCAGTAGGTGTACGTTCTTAAGCTGTTGATTTGTCTTGACTAATTAAAGATGATTGGAGTTTTAGAGCTTGGCTTTGGTTTTGTTTTTCCCCATCTTTCACATATTCCAGCTTACATACTGTCTGTTGCTGCCAATTAGCAACAACATTGGAGAAGAGTTAGTCCTGGCTGTAACCAGCCTGGATACAAACCTGTCAGAATGAGATTAGAGAGATTCAGGCAAAGCCATTTAACTCCATGTGGTTCATTCCTAGCAAAACAATCGTACAAACGTTTAAATCCAACTTTCCAGCAAACGTTTAAATAGAACTTTCCAAACTCCTCTGAACTGACACAGCCACACAGAACTGTCCATCTGGAATAGGTTGCAAGTCAGAACCCAAATTTTTATATTCTCCTGCTGCTGTTCTGTAGGCCAGTTAACTCTTCTCTGCCTATTGCATGTTTTCTTTGTTTTATTTAGATTTTTAAAAAACACATAGTTGAATTGTTTTTCTTTATTATGAAGAAATGTTACACGTTTATTTTAATACATTCCAACATTACAGAAAGGAAAAATTTGGATTTGAGTTTTTAATACTGTCAGTAGCCCTTCCTGTAAACCTTGCCAATGTCAAGAATATCTTGAAGAATGTAAACTACAGGAAAACTCCAATTAGTAAAAATGCCCAGGGAATGGGAGATTCCGGGTTATCTCAGCCTTAACCAGAAAATCCTTTTCACATCAACCCTCGATGTAGAAAATCTTACTGAAAAGCATGAGTCGAGTTTCCTGCCTTAAGAAGCACAGTTTATTTCAAATGTCATTTACTGTTTGTCTGATCGTTGAGGGTCAGGCTGGACCTCAGGCTAAATATTCAAGACCCCAATTTCCATTGTCCAGAAAAAACAAAACAAAAAACAGGAGATTGGGACTCAACCCTAGGACATGTTTCTGAAGTTCTTGAAATGAGCCTTTTCCTTTTGGTATTTTGCTCCTTTCTCCTTGTAGGGGGAGAAAAAAAATGTCTGCTAAGTTGGGAAATTTGCCTACATAAATTCCAGTTAAAAGAAGATTTTAAAATTTTAAAAACTTGAGTTTTTCATCTATCCTTATGGAAGACGTAACTGAGGCCTTGGTCATCAGGAGATGGTAGCCAACCTTTTCCACCTGGCCTCAGGTCCAATAAAGGGGGACTTGGAAAAGTAAGTCCCGTTAGCCACTCCATCTTCTCTGTGGCCTTTCTCACCCCCTAGAACAGAATGGCAGGGGTCCTGCATTTGATTATTTCTTCCCAAATCATTTGTGACCATCTAGAGACCAAGGTTCCTCAACCCTGGCATTACTAACATTTTGGGTTGGATAATTCTTTGTTGTAGGAGGCTGTTCTGTGCATTGTAGAATGTTCAGCAACATTTCTGGTCCCGACCCACTAGATGCCAGCAGCGCCCGCCCCCCACCTCCTCAGTTGTGACGACCAAAAATGTCTCCAGACATTGCCAAATGTTCCCTGAGAGGCAAAATTGCCCGCAGTTGAGAATTACTGGTCTAGATGGAAGCACAATTATTCTTTTTTTCTCCCCCTTGTCAAGATTATGAGTTTTCTCGACCTTGGCAAGTAATTTCATAACATATTTCCTGTGCTATTTCACGGAAGAACAAAAATAATTCTCTGATGAAAGTAATATTTTGACTTGAATTGTAGGAGGCAGGCCTTGTTAAAATACAACTGCAGGTTCTGCGTTGTTTTTCAGAAGGCAGTACAGTAGATTTGTTTTCCACATCAATCCTGATTTTGATTTTAAATACAGAATTTTCATACTCTTCGAAATTTCCCTTGAGGTCATTGTCACTATGGACATCAAGTCAAGGCTTTTGCCGCAGCCCCTGGTGTTGTACTGCCATCCTCAATTTCATTTTTGCATCTATCTCAGAAATACTTTCACTACTCTTGCTGCTTCCCAAGGCTTAATAGATTTTTCACCCACTGGGTTTTTAAAACCCATTGTTCCTTTTCTCCAGTGAATTGAGTTAAATTTCAATTTGACGTTCTTGAAGAATATTTTGTATATATTAAAAATTTGCTAAATTGGTTAAATTCAGGTGGTTAGTTCTAGATCCCTGATTTTAAGCCTACAGTGATATTTCTGCTGTAGAAAAAAACAGAAGTTAAATTGTTTTGGATAGTGGATTTTATGATTAGGAGAGTTACCCACATATGTTGATTATCAAATTTCAAACAATTAAATTAGTATGTGATGTGATATTTTATATTATCATAAAATGTATATGTGTACGCACACAATTTTTCAGGTTCAACAGATTTTTTTGGTGTGTGCTATTTTTATGTAGATGGTAAAGAATAGAACACAAAGCTATAGGTGCTCTCTGATTATATAAAACATTTCCATGCACGTGGATAAAGCCTAGGATATAAAGTTAAAATTGTTGTACTGATTATAGGTGATCCTTTTCCCTATTCAAAATTTTCTACAGACTGCTGTTTATATCATTTAAAATAGCACATATTTTTCGGACCCGAAAAGTAACACCTTCACAGGAAATTCACCGGAAATACAAGAATAAAATGTGGAAAAATTACTTGTGATATCGCCACCCCTAGATAGTTGCTATTAACATTTAGAATATGTTTCCTTCGTGTCTTTTTTTTTTTACAAAACTTATATCACCCTAAATAAACATTTCTTTGTCCTGATTTTATTTTATCGTAGTAAGTATGACTATAAATATAACTAGTATATTTAAACGGCCCCATATTGTGGGACTTTCCATTTCTTCACATTATATGTTTAATGCTGCAATGAAGGTCTATTCATAAATCTTTGCACACATGTCTGAGCAGTGCTTTCAAGTAAAACTTGAGAAGACAAATGCAGAGTCAAAGGGTATGAATTTCTAAGACTCAATACATATTGCCAAATTACCTCCAAAAGGTTGTGCCCATTTTCAGTCTTTCTTTATGTGCAATTCTCTTGAAGGGCTTCCATCTTGTTCTGTCAGCCTCCAGGCCTGTGAAGACATTTCCCATGGGACATTCTTCAGATATGTCAATGTCAATGTAATAAGATCCATCCCAAGATATCTGTCAACAGCCTCCCTAGACCCATCTCAAACCATCTGTCAATGGCAACTCTAATATATTTTGGGAAGATGCTGATGCTGTTGCCAAAAGAAAGTTTGCAATTGAATCAGTTTTTCCAATCAGTTAAGTTGCAGAATTGAACTGTGTTGACGACATGTGACAATTTTATTACGATATTCAGAGACTCCAAGTAGGAACATATCCTTGTAAATTTAAGGGCAGGATGCAAGAGGAGGAACATGGATTACCTTTCACATGAATTCTGTAGAGCTCACACAATCCCAACCATGTCACAAACTTGGCAGCAAGAATTGATTGCCAAGCCTTAGCTCCAGGCAAGACCAGGGAGAGAAACATCACTTAGATACAGGGCTGTATCACTTAGAAATGCAGATTGGTACAGTCTGTCTATAACACATGCATCTAGTACCTTTCAGTGGGTTTGAATTCCATGCCACCAAATGATCTCCGAACAACACATGTAAGTGTGATAACTTATGTGATCCTAGGAAATGGAAAGGATCAGCCTTCTTATACTATATGAAAATGTTTTGTAAGAACATTTGAAAAGCACTATCTATATATACATATATATGAGTTTATTACTGTGGTCATTGTTTTATTATGGGTTCTGAACTGACTCTCAAGCCCAGAATTTAAAATATCTGGGAGCCAATCCATTGCACAAAATTGTAAATTGTAAATGTCAGTAATTGCCTGGTCTCATCCCTGTACTGGACCCTCCCTGGCCACTTAACCCTCATGAAGAATCATGGAGCCCAAATTGGTCTTTAACTTTGAAGGAACTGGTTTATATTCCAAGTGTTTAGGTAGCCAGAATTGTCTCTGCCCCCAAATGGGCAAAATATTCACAGATTCTCTTTTCTCCGTGACATTGGCTAATTGAGTCACTTTCTGAAGTGTCACAGACAGCACAAAGTCCCCAGGCATTCAGGCTGTTCCTTAGCTCTTTGGACCACATCATCTCCTTGGCATCTAGTCTGGTCTCGAACTCCTGACCTTGAGTGATCCACCCACCTCGGCCTCCCAGAGTGCTAGGATTACAGGCGTGAGCCACCGCGCCCGGCCTTTTTGTATCTAGTCTGAATGAAACATACCACCAAAGCCTGAGTGGACAGAAACCACAAGGAACACATGGCAGACAGAATTCAGGGACCCACCACCTTGCCAATGAGGCAGACTGGAAAGGCAGGCCTAACTAGAATTTCTCCTTACTATAAATAGTTTTAATAAGAATTCATTGTACTTATCCATTCCTTAGACAGGCTTAAAACATCTTGAGTGCGCCTCCTGCACGTGGCCTGTTAGGGATGATAAGAATGGCCTGAATTCTTTTTGTCATTACACGACAGCCAAAATTCACCCAAATAGCATTCTCCTGGAATGGAGACCAGAATCTGGCTTATTTTGTCTGCATGTGTTCTATGGTTTTATTCCCACCCAGAGTGCAGGAAGAGAAAAGGGGTGATTAGAAGCACTGACACTTTTAAAACACTTTTACCTATTTCATTGCATATAGTTGTCCCAATAATTTTGCAAGCCAGGACTTTTGTCTCTTTCAGGGCAGAGGAAAGTGAGGCCCAGAGAGGGTAAGCATCTGACCCTAAGTCACACAGGAAAAAGAAATGGCGAAGCCAGGACATGAACATGAATCAAACTGCTTGATTGTAAGGTCTCTATTCTCTCCATCACAGCATAGCAGGAGCTTTGGGTAGGCAGATTTCTTCAGGATTGATTTCTGAGACAGCATTGTGCCTACAGATGCACAATCTTTCATCTTTGCCTCAAATTGCTGTTGAGTTGCTCGAGGGAAGGAAATGGGAAGGAGGTGAATCTCAGAGAGATTTAGTCAGAATAAGGACTCAAGAGACTTTATCACTTTGATGAAAAATTACCATTATAAGACATGGCATATTGCTTACAAATTTGTGCAATTTTTATGTGTTAACTCTTCTATCTGAATGAACCCAATCTATCTATGTCAACATAAATAATTTGCATGTCTTTTTACAGGTTTTGTTTGGTCTCAAAGTCCTAGGCCTTGGGAGCCCTGATTATCTATGTCACCCCTAGAATTTAGAATTGTCTTTCCTTTGTCTTCAATCCTGATTTGGTGTGGAATTCCGGGTCAGTGTAGACAACTCAAGGGTGCATGCTTATTGCAGAAACAGGCTGTCCAGCCAGGGTGGGTCACATTTCCCATTCCTCTGCACCTAGCTTGGCCCATGTGATTAAATATTGCCAAAATGACCGCATTTCCAGTTCAAGGTAGTTAAGAAACAGGTATGCTTCTTCATGCTTTCTCTTTTCCCTTCTACCTGGAGGCAGAGAACTTGGGGGTTGCTAGGGCAGTGGTTCTCAAACTTGAACATGCATCAGAATCAGCTAGAAGGCTATTAAAATACAGATTGCTGGGTTCCACCCCCAGAATTCTTATTCAGCAGATCTGAGACCTGACAATTCGCAAGTCTTACAAGTTCCCAGATGTTGATGCACCAGTCTGGGGCCTACACTTTGGGAACCATTGCCTAGGACAATGCTCTCCTGCAATACTAGCTGCACTTTAGACACCCCTGGAGCTGTTTTAAACTTTCTGATGCCCAAATTTCAACTCAAACCAATAAAATCAGAATGTCCTGGGGGAAGGGCCCCTGTATTATCACAAAACTCAGGTGGCTGGGCGCAGTGGCTCACGCCTGTAATCC
Organism: Propithecus coquereli; assembly: GCF_000956105.1. Classification (NCBI taxonomy): domain Eukaryota; kingdom Metazoa; phylum Chordata; class Mammalia; order Primates; family Indriidae; genus Propithecus; species Propithecus coquereli. Next base: position 1,384,191 of record NW_012148619.1, on the reverse strand, counting down.
TAGCACTCTGGGAGGCCGAGGCGGGCGGATTGTTTGAGCTCAGGAGTTCGAAACCAGCCTGAGCAAGAGCGAGACCCCGTCTCTACTAAAAATAGAAAGAAATTAATTGGACAACTAAAAATATATAGAAAAAATTAGCCGGGCATGGTGGCACATGCCTGTAGTCCCCTCTACTTGGGAGGCTGAGGCAGGAGGATGTTTTGAGCCCAGGAGTCTGAGGTTGCTGTGAGCTAGGCTGATGCCACGGCACTCTAGCCCGGGCAACAGAGTGAGACTCTGTCTCAAAAAAAAAAAACAAAAAACTCCTCAGGTAATTACAAAATGCAGTTAAAGTTGAAAACCATTGCCTTGAGGTAGAGCCTTAAGATTGAGGAAACATGGGTTCTTAAATCACTGTGGAGGAAAGCAGCCTGCTAGTGAGAAATACCCACTTCAAATTGTTTTATGAACAGGAAATAAACTTTTATTGTGTTAGGCTGCTGAAATGTTGGAGATGATTTGCTATGGTAGCTAGCATTCTCCTTACTAATACTATAATGTTGATTATTAAGAGCAAGCTTTCAAACATTCTCTTGCTTTTCCTTTTACCTCCTGTCTTGTTATGCTGTGAGAGTATTGATCTGATTGGTTACACTCCAAGATTCTTAGTGGCCCACATTTTCTAGAAGTGGAACTTTCAGCAAAAATAAGTTATATAGCACATGTAGCATACATACATTTTTTTTCCTCTTCTTTCTTCTACTTCCAGCCAGAATGGTGGAGTAGCCCTAGTTCATGCCCTTCCCTTCTCCATATTCCTGCATTTTTTCTCTTCTTGGACACACATTCCTCCTTCTACTTGGAAGCAGGTTCAGAGTTGTTGACCCAGTCTGAAAGGACTTGGGCAGCCACCATTCAGCGAATATTCTGGGCAACGGTGGCAAAATGCTCTCCTTTCCTTCTGTGATATAGTTAAAAAACAAAAAGCAAAAGTAAACCAAACCAAACAAAAAAAAATCTGACCCAATACACATCACTCAGTGCCAGAGGATGTGGAACTAGAAAGCAAAACTGGTAATACCTGAGAATTGGGCTTGAACTGTGACAGGAAAGAAGCACAAGGCCTCCTCTTACTTGAATTCACATTATGGTTTTATGCCAAAGCTCTCTCTAAAAATAAAGTGCTACTTATTATTCCTGTGGAGGCAATGCTGACAGATGGGGCTAATAGGCCAAAGGCAGGATTCAGGTGTTTCTGGGTCCCCTGGCCGAATATATTCATATAACCATCCCTTAGCTTAAAATACGGTGTAATTGCGATAATGTAAGCATTTTAAAGACGTGGTGACCAAAAGCAGATATGGATGACTTTCAGGGAGGTCTGTGTTCACTTTAAACCAGACTAACCACCACTTGAATAATAAACTGGACAGCGTCCCCCCATGGCCCATAAATATGTCAGTTTTAGATTGAAGGGAATGGAAAAGCTAATGGCTCCAAAAACGTATATTGCAAGTCCTGCCTTTTCACAATAAACACAAAGGGACAAATAGCCTCAGTTGAGAATCTCTTTCCCAGCTGAAGGGCTGTGAACTGCCCTTTCTCCAGCAGCACTTGTTCTTCTCCTCAACTTTCCCTAGGGGGAAACAGACAATTTTTTTGGTTGCAAGAAACAGAAAATCCAACCCAAGACAGAGCTCAAAGAAAATTTACTGAATCACGTAACCAAGTGTCTGGAAGCAGGACTTGTTTCAGACGTTGATTCAGGGGCTCAATCGCTGTCCTCAAGATCCAGAGTCTCTCTTGTCCTCTTCCCGGTCCTGTCGGTAGCGAGATGGCTACGCGGCTACACCCTCACACCTCCCAAGTCAAGGAAGGATAGAGTGACAGTCTCCTTCCCAGAATTCCCAGTGAGAATTTCATTGCCTCTTTCATTGGCTCTAATTAAGTCACATGATTATCAATGAACCAATCATTGGAGGCCAAGGAAATGCACTGTCCTGAATGGCTTAGACCAAAGTCATATGCCCTACACTTGAGCCAGGAGGATAAGGGAAGGGACAGTGGAACTGTCAAAAGGGGGATTCGACTTTGCATAGCCAAACATCTACAGATGTCTGGCATAGTACCCCTAGTTCCAAGGTCACTCCCTGAAAATTGGTCTTCAACTGCCCCCTCCACCCCAGAAGCATTGCAGCAGGCACGTCGGATTTCTTAAACAGCTTTTCCAACTAGCCACAATGAAAGGGGAAAGATGGAGGCAAGAATGAGGCTGAAAAGGGGCAGAGATCTCCCGAGAAGGGAAGAATGAGACTGGCCAAATGGGGCCTGTACTATTGCGTTTTCCCGGGCAGAGCAGCCCACCCACACAGGAACTGGATTGCAAGCGCTGGAGATACTCTCTTTCCGATGGAGGCTCATCAGGCGGATGCTTCCTCCCCTGTTTGCCCTGGGCCGCTTCTCTCCTTCCACTCTATTGACACACACATAGATCCTCTTATGAGGCTCCATGGAAACCAGAGACAGAATGAATCAAAAGTAGTCAGAGGACCCATTGTTCTCCCTTGTAAAATAACTGAACCCTTGTTAATCTGTTGCCAGCCTTACATTTCTCCCGGAGAGATCCGCATTGGAAAGAGGCTGTAAACAGGAAACTTGAAACCCTCAGTCATCCTTTGTATTACTTACTTATTGTTTGTGGGCAGCTGCAGGGGACTCTCCATCTCAGAGCTTGTGCCTGGAGTTGACTCCTAGGAGGGAGATGAGCAGTATACGTTTCTAAGACGGAGCCCACAGAGGAGGAAATACACTTCTTCAAAAGGAAAGCAGAAATGAAGCTCAGATATGAGCAAAGACGCATTTCGAAATGGGTGACAGATTTGCGAGGAGAGCTTGCAAAGGATAGCTTTGTGTATTTGTGTATAATTAGTATGCCTGCTGTGGCTATAGGAAAACATAAAAATTCCTTAATTTCCTATAGACTGCCTGAATATGGGCTATTATGGTAGACAATACTGAAGCTTTGGGAGAATAGAAGTAAATTGCAGGGCAAGGGATACTTCAGAACTACTACTAGATGCGGCTGGTGCCCATGTTCAAAGGATCCCTTGTTACAAAGGTGGTACGATATGAGGGTTAAGAATTAGGACCCAGACTGTATGGGTGTGAATTCTAGCTCTGACACTTGCTAGGTGGGGGGGTTTGGGGAAGTCACTTAACCTTTCTCAGCCTCAGTTTCCTCATCTGTAACATGGGGATAATAATTGTACTTACCTCATTGGGGTTATTGTGAACATTATATTAATTACGGTGCATAGAGTGCTTAGAACAATGACTAACCCATGATAAGTGCTTACATGTGTTAGCTACCATTATTACCACTAAAGAACGCCTGCCATCCAGGGCACAGGGCAGCCTCCATGTGGCAGGCGAGGGCTGAGCCCACCACCAGGGCAGTTCCTTATCAAGTCTGTATTTTCTTGGGGACCTGGGCCCCACCATCGCAGTGGCCATCTGTGCATCCACCTCACCACAGCCTAGGGTCGAGCATCATAATTTCCACTCCTCTACCTGGATCTGCTGGTTACCGGGATGATTAACAACTGGATTGTCTCTGAAACCCTTCCCACGGAGGTGTGGTCTCAACGTTTAACTTCAGAAGGTTTTTCATGGCTAAACACAATGGTCAAATATCGGTAGAGTTCTCCTTCCTCCATTGGAATGTAAACTCTGCAAGGTTGGGGACTTACGCTTCTTTGATGCGGCATATCACTGTCTAGAACCAGGTAGGCAATAGATTTGTTTGTTGAGTGAATAAATATGTGAATGGATAAAATCAGCCTTAACTTTCACTGCACACCGATCACCAACCTCTCAGTCCAGGCTGAGGTTTGCTCAGTTCCACTTCCTCAGCGATGATAGGTATGTGATCCTTTCTGCAGCCTACTCAGGTCTCCACTCTACAACTCGTGGAAGCTAGCTACCCTCATCCCCTCACGTGTCCAAAAAACCAAAGTATAGTCTACATCCATTCAAGGAAAAAAAAAGATTTCTTTAAATAAAAGTAAAACAATATTGTCAGCAAAATAGGCACTTTACCAAATGAAACATTTCTCACTATATAGAAGGACTTTGAAGTGGACCAGGTAAATCACTGAGGACATTCAATGAAAATCTAGGTGTTGTCTTGGGCATCCTTCCAGGGTATTTGATTCTGTGGGATCAGCGCACCTTTCACTGCCTTGAGCTATTTTACAACTTGTCAGGTGTGGCTAACTGATATGAGTACAGATGATTCTTTCCCATGACCATGTATATTAATTTTCTATTGCTGCTTCACAAACTACCACAAACTTAGTAACTTAATATAATATAACATAAACTTATTCTCTTATATTTTTTTGTGGGTGAGGAGTCCAGACAAAGGTTAACTGGGTCTTCTGCTCAGAGTCTCAGCAGGTTGAAACCAAGGTATTGGCTTGGGCTGCCATCTCATCTGTGGCTTGGATTCCTCTTCCAAGCTCACTTTGTTGGCAGAATTTATCTTGCGGTTGTAGGACTGAGGTTCCTACTTTCTTGCTGGCTGTCAGTGTGGGCTAATCTCAGCTCTAGAGGCTGCCTGGCATTCCCTACCCTGTGGCCCTCTCTACAACTTGGCAGTTTGCTTCTCAAAGCCCAGCAGATTTGTTTGCAAAGAGCAGAAAGAAACAAAAGAAAGAAAGAAAAGGCCAGTAGAATCTTTCCTACTTCAAACCTCTTCCTTTAGGGATTTGCTTGATTAGGTCAAACCCACTCAGAGGTATCTCCTTTTTGATTAATTTGTCCCAAAGATTTAATTACACCTGCAAAATTTCTTCGCCTTTGTCATCTAACCTAATCATGAGAATGAAATCCATCACATCCAGTGTCCTACCCATACTCAAAGGGAGTGGATTCTATGGGTATGTACACTAGGGGGCAGGAATCTAAGAATTGTCTACCACAACATGCAACTCCGTTAAGTCACTTTTCACATCTGTTAAGAAAATTTGCCAGCATTCTTGATTGCCTGTAGGTGTATCTACTCTTTGAATTCTCCCTTGAACCTGTTGTAATGTCTTACTGGTTTCCTCATTAATTAATGAATTAAATAAAATCTTTGACATGTGTTTATTTTATGTTTGCATTGAGTAATGATTTTATTTTTAAAAATAAAGGACATGTCCTTTTGTTTTGTTTTGTTTTTTTGAGACAGAGTCTCACTCTGTTGCCCTGGCTAGAGTGAGTGCCGTGGCGTTAGCCTATCTCACAGCAACCTCAAACTCCCGGGCTCAAGCGATTCTACTGCCTCAGCCTCCTGAATAGCTGGGACTGCAGGCATTTGCCACCATGCCCAGCTAATTTTTAAATTTTTTGTAGAGATGGGATCTTGCTATGTTGCTCTGGCTGGTCTTGAACTTCTGGCCTCAAGCAATCCTCCCACCTTGGCCTCCCAAAGTGCTAGGATTACAGGCATAAGCCAATGTACCTGGCCAACATCCACTTTTGTATCAATATTCATTGCATAATTTTTCCTAAAATGATGGATATGTTACCTACTTTTACATGCACAACCAAAGGGCTCCTTCGCTTTTCCCGAAATTGCTCCAAAGAAGACTTCAACTTCTGGCTCTTGAGACCTAATATTATTTGCTGCTTTGAAAAGATAATGTTTCTGGTTTTTACTGGTCTCGTCTCAAGCAGCTTAATCCTGCCACCCAGTAATATAACTACCATTGCTTTAGCACTAGAGAGGGACAAATAACAGCCTCGCCTCACCACCCCTAGATTAATTTCCTTTCTTATGAACAAAAAATATCGAAGTGTTCTGCTGACATTTTCTCTTGGAATCCTGGGATGCCAGGATTTTGCTACTGGGGTGGGCAGAGAATTTTCTCCTCTCTATGTTCAAAATAATGCACTTTTCTGATCATTAACAACGCCTTTGTGAAACCAATGTCAATAAAATTAGGTATTATCTACCTGTGCCTAGCATGATGCCTGACACATAGCAGGTCTTTAGTAAATGGTCGCCCTCTGTTTCCTTTTCAGCCACACTATGAAGAGTCAAGAGAGAAGAGGTATGAGGAGGCCTCTGTGTTCCCTACCTCTATTCTGGTATCAAGCTCTTTGAAGGCAGGACCAGCCTTTCACAAGTGAGCATAGCTCATACATAGCCCGTTCCTGATTGTTTTCCCGAGCACAGCAAAATCTTACTCCTGCTGGAGAAGCCAATGAAAGATTAATACCAGTTAAATAATATATAATGGTGAGATTATTAGCCTGTCTTCTCCCAGTCAGCTCACTTTGCAGTGTGTGAACACTTACGGGATGTACAAACTCAAACTACATAAACCGTTGCAAAGTGGAAGGAGCAATGGTGGTTAGTCTGGTGGTGCACGAGGCCACAGCAATTGCATTTTGCTTCCCTTCTTCGAGTCAGGAGCCAGGCTGACATTCTGGACAATCATGACGAAACAACGCTCCTGTCCAAGTTTAAAAGGCAACCATCCAGCCTTTACAACTGGTCCCCCGCCACAGTTCGCCGCCTCACAAGTTTCCTTTCTCCTTTGCCTTCAAAAGCAAAGACTGTAACATCATAGCTTTTCCCTCCAAAGCCATTAGCAAATATCGAGCATGTTTTAGCCGGGTATGTCCTGGAGAGACGGAAAACCCACATGACTGCCTTTATCCATTTTTCATTGCTGTGTGGTGTGACTGAAACAAACCAATTTAGAAAAAGCGTTAAAGAGGTGGCTTAAGATGGAGGAGGAGGCATGGTTTGCAATGTAAAAGTTGAAAAGGCACTCAAGTGTGAGCAATGCAAATCTTTGAAATCGCTTCCGAATCCACTGTTATAGGTTACATTGTCAGCTGGCAGTATTGATTATTTTTATGTAATTTATTTGTAGAATTTCTGCTAATGGACACTTCAGGATCATCTTTTGCATTTAATGTATCTAACACTCATTGATCAGGTCATTGGCTTATTGGTGATCTGCTTTGCTGCCAAGTGATTCTCTATAATTACTTTTTTCATTGTACGTTTTTATTCTAGAAACAGCTTCTATTGTGTCCCATTACACTAATGGAAATTATTGATATGGAAATTACTAGGCACTAAGCTTAAGAATTCCATGATACACAATCACATTGCATTTCTTCAAATTGTAGATGTTCTTGTATAATTAGCAGTAAATATTGACATGTTGGCAAAATTAGTTAATTACTTTAATTCAAAGCAAAAGAACAAGAAACATCTTTAGAAAGGAAAGGAAACGTCAAATATTTTGCATAGCTATGTATACTTTAGTAAAAATAAATATAGCCAGTTTGGTGTTTATGTTTAACATTGTTTAGCATCCCTAGTTAAAGGCAAGAGTGTTTTGGATTATTGTTGCTGTAAGCATGCTCATGTTATAGATGGAAAAGTTAGCCCCAGAGTGGCTAATATCTGTGCTCCCTAGTCCAATATGTTAGCCACTGGCTACACGTGACTGTTGAACACTTGAAATATGGCTAGTCTAAATTGAGATGTGTTCGAATTATAAAATGCACACCAAATATTGAAGACTTAGTATGAAAAAAGGAATGTAAAATATCTCAATTTTTTATTGATTATAAGTTGAAGTGGTAATATTTTGAATAGTCAATTTCAAGCACCATTGCCTATGTGGCTAGTAGTTACCCTACTAGACGACACAGCTATAGAAGACTCACATCGTCCCAGAAAGTTCCAGTGGAAAGTGCTGGTCTAGCACATCATTAAACAAGCATTAAAACCAAAAATTCCTCTCTGCCAAGTCATTGTCCACAGAGACTGTAATGAAATGCCATGAAAATAAATGTGTCATATTAAAGGTAAAACTGTGCAAATAGTGATAACACGTGGTTGGCAGTGATAGGTATTAAATCAGGTATTTGTCCTTGGAAGTGCTGATCTCTAAGGGCTGCTCAGAACATAGCTTCAGAGACAATATTTATCCACTGGGGTGACCACTTAATTGTGATGGACGGAAAAGATGCAAATCAGGCAGAAAAAAACTGGAAACACTCACAGTGTTTTAGTTAGTTGTAGTGAACAGAACTTCCATTTCAGCTGTAATCTTGTCTTTGAAAGGGTCTGGAAATTAGACAACTGAGCAGGGGCTATGGTCTAGCCACTACGGAATGCCGGGGGTCATTCCTCTCTGTGCCTTTATGCCTCCAGGTTAAGAGAGTAATGAGAGCTGCAGGTTTGTTTAGGGAGTAGGGAGCTGCTGGATGGGGAGGTCACAGATTTTAAAGTAAGAACTTGAGAGGAGAGTTCTAGAAAGCCAAGAGTCAAAATTATTCTTAAACCTAAACCCTCGGAATCAGAAACCAAAATTAATTTCTTCAGTTTCTCTTTTGATTTTGGCTGTGACCTCTTTTCCCTAGTGCCGTAGAAGGCCAGACGATATTGCAAAAAATATGGGGCATGGGTAGAGGGTAAATGAACTCAAGTTTCTCATTTTCTTTCTTTTGCACACTCTCTTTTTTGTGGTGGGAATGGGGGAGTGTGTCCAAACACATTCATTTGAATGTACATTTGCTGGAACCCCTCTGCAGTTTTGTTATGCTGATCTGTTTGTCAGAAGTGAAGCTATGGGGGGGGGTTATCCCTTACTGAGTGCCTGCATATTATTATCGTCCTAAATTTTCAGAGGAGGAAACTGAGTCTCCTAGTGATTAAGCAACGTTGTGTAACGTCACTAGCTAGTTAGTAGCTAAACCAGGATTTAAACCCAGGTCTCCTCTGAAGCCGATGTCTGCTGTAGGTCACCCACAGCTCCCCGGGCACCCGAGGTAGGCACGGTAGGACCCTCCGTGCCACCAGCATGAAATGGGTATAAATGAGTTAATACTGTCTATTGCTTCTGCGGCGCACCGTTTAGCCTGTGAGAGTCTCCATGGACTCTGAGTCCAGAGGCTAAGAATCTTTGTTTTGTCACTGATAAATGATCTGCAGGCTCTTAATCCTGATTCCATATTCCTCATTTGTAAAGCTGTTGGCATATTTGCACGGAGCAGATCATTCTCTCTGCCAGCTTAGCTTCACATGGCAGTTTGGGATTTTTTTTTTTTCTGTAAGATTTTACAAAGCTGAGTGTAAAATGGGAATGTTTTCATAAACGCTTAAGCATCTTTAGTGAAGCTAATTTATAGAATTTAAACGTTCCTCTCCCGGCAGTTTAAACCCAAATTCCTCAGCAGTGGGGGGTTGGGGCCAAGAAACAGGAAACTGCTCTCTTTCATTGTTCATGCTCAACAATAAAAAATTAAACAGCCTCAAAAGTGCAAGCCAGCGAGAAATGTTTCAGACATTCTCTCCTCTGCATTTGAGTGATGGTGATGAAGACAAAAATTGGATGCTTCTCTTCATCCCACCTCCTCCTCCTCCCCGCCTGCCACAACCCCCTGGAGGCCTGGCAGCCACACCTGGTACCCCTGGAGTGACTCAGCCTGCAGGGCACTGTGCTAGGCACTGACACCCAGAACGTTGCTCAAGTCACCTGGGCCAGCAGCTTCCCTCCCAGCCCCTCCCTGGGGAACACACCTTGGCAGTGGCGTGCCCAGGTGGTGAAGAACTGGATTGTGCAACCCTGAGGGGTTGTGCAACTACCACGGCTGCTGTTTTTGCACAGTCTGCCGGAGAGTTTAGTGCACACCCAGAGTCTGGGGCAAGGTTCCCATGGTAAGATTTTTTGTGAGCTCCTTTCTGCTTCTGTTTTACAGCCACGTCCTTGTTTTAGTGTCTGTTTTTGTTTCCAAATGATGAGATGGCATGAAGTCTGCCTTCTCTGTTCTCACGTGGAATCAGGTGGTATATAAATAAGCAGATATTTAATACATCCAGATGGTAGGTCTTTCTCCTCGCTTCTTATCTAAGGCTTTAGGAGCTCAAAAACCTTCTTTTTTTTTTTTGAGACAGAGTCTTTCTCTGTCGCCCTGGGTGGATTGTAGTAGCATCATCGTAGCTCACTGAAACCTCAAACACCTGGACTCTAGAGATCCTTTTGCCTCAGCCTCCCTAGTAGTTGGGACTACAGGCGTGCACCACAATGCCTGGCTAATTTTTCTCTTTTTGGTGGAGACAGGATTTCACTCTTGCTCAGACTGGTCTCGAACTCCTAAGCTCAAGCGATTCTCCTGTCTTGGCCTCCCAGAGTGCTAGGATTACAAGGCGTGAGCCACCACGCCCGGCCTCAAAAGCTTCCTCTTGCTCTTTGTCTCCAACCCTAAATACAAGCAAAAGATACTATTAATACATCTTCTCTGGATGTGCTGATTCCATTTTTTTTTAATTGTGCATACCTGACACCTGACACCATCATAGCCTTCAGATCAAGAGATCGTGGACTGTTTTTATAATAACAGAACAAATACAACAAGTAACATTTAATTAGTGTTTATGCTGTGCCCAGTGCCATAGAGTAGATAACTCATTTCATTTGAGTCTCACGACAATCCTGAGACAAGTGCTATAAGTACCATTTTGCAGATGGGAAAACCAAGGCTCAGAAAGATTCTGTGATTTCTCCAAGGCCACACTGCTTGTAAGTGGCATGGCAGGGCACACGCCCTGGTCCTTGTCATGTGTATCTCACGTGCCTCACCAAACAGCTTTTCACATTGCCCAGGTTGGAAAAGAAACATTCCTCACATGGCCTCCAGGCTAACAGAGACAAGAAGACAAGGTATATTCAGTATATCTCATTGCATTAAATAGCTGTATATTTGAAACTCATTGTATTAGTCCAGAATAAGGTAGGCTACGCTGCAATAATCAACCCCAAAATATTAGTGGCTTAGCGTTGTACAGAATCGAATGTGGAAGCCCAGGCTGGGTGGAGAGGGTACGTGTTGACATTTCAGTTGACAGTCTCAGCTGAGTCTGGCCTCTTGAGTTATTCCAGGAATCAGGCATGTGAGGGAAGATGCCTCCCAATGATTCCTGCTAACATTTCAAGTCACCTCCAGCTAGTCATGTTGTGTTATGGACTGAGTGTTCGTGTCCTCCCTGCCCCCATTCATATGTTTAAGCCCTAACCCCCAAAGTGATGATATTTGGAGACGGGACCTTTGGGAGATGACTGGGATTAGATGAGGCCATGAGGGTGGGGCCCTGGTCTGATGGGATTAGTGTCTTCATAAGAAGAGGCATCAGAGAGCTCACTGGCTCTCTCTCAACCATATGAGGACACAGCAAGAAGGGGGCCTTTGCAAGCCAGGAAGAGAGCCCCTACCAGGAACCAAATGGGCTGGCACCTTGATCATGGACTTTCCAGCCTCCAGAACAGTGAGAAAATAAATTTCTGTTGTTTAAGTCACCCAGTCTATGGTATTTTGTTATGGCAGCCTGAGCTGACTAATATACACGGGTCCTAGCCCACAGAATGCATAAGCCTATGAAAATGGTTGATGTTTTGAGGGTAGTTGTTAATGAAACTATAGATAACCTCAACAAACATAATAGATTAGCACATAACACAGAGTGTATCTTTCATTCATTCAACAAATATTTACTGAGTGTGTATTAGGAGCCAGATACTATTCTGAGCATGAATCAGTGAACAATATAGATAAAGACTTCTGTTCTCATAGAGCTTATATTCTACAGAGATAAAAATTGTTGTTGTTTTTTTAAATCATCAAAGTATGTCTTTATAGTTATGAAAGTAATGCTTATTCAATAAATTTGAGAAATACAAAAAAATTAGTTAAAATAACAAAAAACCCACAGAAAATAATCATGCAGAAATAATGTATTACTGCTATTATTTTATCTTACAATCACACACACACAAACACACTCTCCAAACTGGAGTCACACTGTATATTCAGTTTTATATCTTGCTTTTTTTAACTTAGTTATTGCAAACTTTTCCTCATATTGTTAAAATATGATTTTTAATGGTTGCGTATTGTTTCAGCCTGTAGCAATACCAATTATTTAACCATCCTGCAACTATTTTACATTTCAGTTGATTCCAATTTTTCACTGTGATGAGCAACGTCTTGAAGAACAGCTTTGTACATGAATCTTTGGCTGCATCTCTGATTAGTTCCTTAGAATATAATCAGAGAAGTGGGATTACTGGTTCAAAGGGTATGCAAATGTTCAGGTTCTTGATAAATATTGTCATATTGCTTTCCAAAATATTAGCACCAATTTACATTCTCACCTGTATTTTATAAAATGCCTCTCTGGCAGTATTCTTGCCAATACTCAGTATTAGAGTGTTTCTAATCTTTGCCAATTTGTTACATCACAGAATGGTATTTCATCTTAAGACTGGTTCACTGTCTAGGTTGCTCAATAATTATTGGGATTTGCCTAAACCTGAGTATTTAAATCCTAGTTCTGGCACCTTCTAACAAAATACGTAACCTCTCTAAGCCTCAGTTTTCTTTCCTGTCAAATGGTGACATTTATTCTGACTTCTTAGGTTATTGCGTGGATTAAATATGTTTAAGTTTATACAGTGTTTAACACTGAGCCTGTCATAGAACAAATAAGTGGTAGCTATTATCACAGGCATGACAATTCAAGGATTATCAACACATGATTAGTTCCAGCCTTTTTTTCTTCCGCTGTGTGATAAAGAAGATCCTGATTTTGCTCCATCATATTTCTCTCCCTTCCCTTTCCTCTGAAGAAGAAGGTGCCATTCCTTTGGGCTTTCCTGAATTAGAATTAGGAGGAAGGAGAGAGGAGAAGGATGAGGAGAAACACTGGCCATGGACAGACCACCCCAAACTCAGTGGCTAACAACAAATGTTTATTCTCCCGCACACAGGTGTGCCGTTGGCTACAATTAGGCTGATGGCTACTGGGCTAGGCTCAGCTGGGTGGTTCTGCTTCAGGCTGTGGGCAGACCAGGCTTGGCTCCAGGCTTCAGATCTGTTCCATGTCTGATTGATCTGGGGCCCATATTAGTGGAGCAGAAAATACTCAGGGCACATTCTCATGGTAAATTCACAGAGCAAGAGAAGTCAGGCCAAAACCCACAAGCAAATTTAAGGCCTCTGCATCTATTACATCTGCCAATATTCCATTGGCCAAAGCAAGTCACATGGCTCAGCCCAACTTCAGTAAGCTGGGAAGTCTCCTCTTCCCACAGTGGGAAGGGGAAAGGAAGTAAATATTTGCTGAACAAACTATCATAGTGAATGTTTCCAGCAATTTGCAGAAAGAAGATACTAACCAGTGCAGCATAAGAAAACTGAGAGAAAAGTGATTATGAGACATGCTGGATATGTGTGAGATTTCACACATCAGATTCCTCTTAATTTCTGAAAGACTCCAATTAAGAACTCCTTGTAAATTGCATTTTGTCTATTTGGATTGGCCTTTCTTAAATATTACTTCCTCTTGGGACTGGTCTTATGGTGTAATGGCTTTCATAGGGTTCCATAAAGGAAACAATACTCTTTTCTATTGCTACAACCCTATATAGCTCTCCTCTTTGGGTATTTTAGCATTTCAAGCATTTACTGATGGTTCTATTTCTTTCTCTCCCACTAATAGAAAGAGTGTGGATAGCAGCTTTCTAATTGTGATCTACCAAGCAGAGGCACAATCTCCACAGGAAAAGTGTCTGATGTCCCATTTAAATTAGGACAGACATCAAGCTTGAGAAAACTCAGACAGGAGGCCCAGGGGTAGAAAATAAGAGCAACCTAATGGGTCCCAGTCACGACTAACAAGCTCTAAATTCACGTACGGAACCTTGCGATAAAACCAAATTGATGGTGAGAACAGGGCAGGCAATGAGAGCTCTAATGAGAGGAACCATGTCATTTTAGTGGCCTTTATTCTCTGTGTCTCCCTGGAGACCAGGAGACTAAAGTCTCTGATCTTTGGGTTTGCTTAGGTCTGCAGACGGCTGGTACATCACATACAAAATATTATCCCACACTTCCAGTAGTGTGATGAGTTGTTAATAAATCCATTCCAAGTTTTGATCCTCATTTACTCTGAATGTAGATATACCAGCTGAACATGGATATATCAGCTCCACTTATCTCTCTAAATGTCATCTGTCTTTAACTTTATCCAAAACATTTTTATTTTGCTTCAGAGAAAGCAATGTTCTCAACTTCTTAAAAATCCAAGCCAAGAAGAATCATGGTATGAAGAATTACACTAAATATTTGGTCTTCAGCCTTCCTGGAGCTGTAGCATGAAGCATCAGTGGCCTCAATATGTATTGGGCTTTCATTGGAATAATGGGTAACACATGTGCTTTTAAAAATATATATATATTTGAGTGTTTGGGGTAAGGAATTGTCTGTAAATCTGTCTTCTCAAGTCATTACAAGACATTTTCCAGAGAGTTTTTTTTTTAGTCTACAGCCAGATTGGCTGTTTCTCTGTATTTCCACAAAAAGGGAGGGTGAGTGTATAAAAAAATTTCCTAATATTGTTTCTGCCTCACTCCCATCCCATCCCCAAATGATTGTTTTGGTTTTTTTCCTGAAGTTCCAGCATAGGCAGTATTTTAACATGGTCTAAAGCTTAGACCCAAGATTTGAATAACACAGGTTGAATCTTCAGCCATGTCCTAACTCTGCAACCTTTAAGAAGGCACCTTGCCTATCCATGTCTAGGTTTCTTCTTCAGAAAATGAGGAAAATAAAAGGACCTACCCGTGGAATGTAAGATAACTGGCATATTGGGAGTCTCGTCGCATAGCCCACATGGCTGGGGTGCAGTGGACAGGTTCCCCTCGCTGTGGCTGGGTCCCACCTCCAGCGTCCATGGTGTCTCTCAGCTTTTTTGCCTTAGAATCACTTCCACAGTGGGGCAGCCAGGAAGGGCAGAGATTTAACAGTCAACCAATAGGGGACAGGAGTCTGTGAATAAATGTCTCATCCCCTAATTCAGAGGAATAACTTGAGGTGCGATATACACAAAGCCCGCAGGGGCCATGTCAGGATTGAGTCTCCGTTGCCCCCAGTGTTAACCAGCTCAACAAATGCACCTTTCATTGGCTTTTCTCCCACTGTCCACCCATTATCTCCACCCCTCCCTTCTGCTCCCTGGGTTCACCTCCCAATAAATTCTCCGCACCCAAGTCCTCGTCTCAAGCTCTGTTCAGGGGAACCCAAACTGAGAACACTCTCAGTGAATGTTTGCTGCTATTATTTTTATGGGAGAACTTTTCTATTCCTAGGAAGACCAATTTTGGAACCCCAATTCAAGATATTTTATTTAAATTTAATACTGATAAACATTGCTTCATCTAGTTGCACATTTAGCAAATCCCATGAAATCAGACTGTCCCCTCACACTGGGAACTTGTGGTTTTTGTACCTCGATGCCTTTCCCACTTCTTGCTCCTGGCTAATTTATCGTGTGTGTAGACTTGGTCTTGGCACTTTCGCTCGACTAAAAGAGGCCAAGGTCTGAGTCTGATTTATCTTCCTCACCTTTTTGCACCCACCTTAGGGCCCTGTAAATAGTAGGCACTTAATAAATATTTGATTAATGAATGAGTCAATGGATGGATGAAAAAGGCACTGAAGCCTCCAAAACTTGCTGCCCAAATCCTCCCACCCAGGCTGTCCAATTGATCTGTCTATATGTCTGCCTGAATGAGGTTTGTGCGTACAGATCAAGAAGACCCTTTTCACACATGGAAACCACACTATCGATCTGCTATCAATGTGACAGGTGCTGGATAAAGAATCGTCGAGTGAATGAATAAATGAACGAATGGAGTTGTTTGCTATTTTCTCGCAGTTGTACTAAGAATGACATTCAAAACGCAGGGCATTTACCGGTTGGGACTTGGCCCCTTGCTGCAACAGGCTGTTACTCCAAACGGCCACTGCATCACTGGGGGCTCCAGAAGCCCCAGGGAGGAGCTGGACAGTGGGGTGATAGTGGAGTCCCTTGGGGAGCTCAGCCATCTTTACCAACTGGTCCAGAAGTACTTTATTATTCAACAGTGGACTGTCTGTATTGGTGTGTGCTGTCTGAATGTCGGCCCTGGTTGTCAAGGTTGGCATTAGGTCCTCCGAACTCTTACCCAATCCCTTTTTGACCTCAAACACCAGCATTGGCAGGATGTCTGAGTGGGATGAAGGTTCTAGCCAGTGACCATAGAACTTTTTCCTTGTCAGTGCAAAGCCAACTGGCCCATACCAGTATCAACCTCAACTTTGGCTTCTTTGGCACTGCATTGTGAGATTGGAGCCAACTGGCCTACGTGGACAGCTTCTAGTATTACCATGGCTTGATCTTTTCCACCTTGGAAAGTTTCATTGTAACTGCTCTGGATTTTCGACATGATCAGGCTTCTGGTTATAAGGCGGGGACGTGAACATCACAGGGTGGGTTGGCACATCTCTTCAGATGGACTAGCGAGGGCACCTGTCCTCTCTCCAAGTCTCTGTTAAAGTCAATCACTCCTCTGGCTTGGCCACAAAGATACAAGCTTCGCCAAGGTGACTTTATTATGTGTATCCTGGGGCATGTTCCCTTTTGTGTATATAGCTCTGTTTCCTGGAATTATTATTTCTGGTAGGATTGGGGTTGATTTCTGGCTACCTATTATTTTTCCAGCTGAAGTGTTTTATTCCTTCAGTCTGACATTTCATGAAGCTTTGTGAAAACACTCGTCCTGCTTTCGGAAGGCTGTTTGTAGAGGGCCTTGACACCCTCGACTTCTCCTCCTTCCAGGCCGTGGTAAGAGCCATGAGACCTGAGACAAGTTGCATCTCTGACACTTATTGACTGTAGGACTTTGGCCTTAAAACTTGATTTCTTTGAGACTTTGTCACAGCTGGAAAGTGGTGATAAGGAGAGAACAAAAGAGATAATGTGAATCAAAATACAAAGAAATCTAGGTTATTCATTCATTCCACTGTGTCAGCCATAGTTCCTGGCCTTAGGGAGCTACGGTTTGATGGGGGAAGTAACATATTAACAGGCAATTAAAATACAGACTCCTAAGTCCAACAAACAGGGACAATACGAGATGTTACAGGAGCACATAGAAAAGGGGTTGAACTCAGTCTTGAGGGATCCTGGAGGGCTTCTTAGAAGAAGAGTAGGAATTATTAATAGTAATATTGGTTATAATTAGTGGGGTGTGCTTACTACGTGTCAAACAGTATGCTAAGCATGACCTCATTCAGATCTCACAAGTGTGCCTATTCATAGGGGTCTTAACCCCCATATTATAGTCAAAGAAACTGGTTCAGAAAGGTTAAATAACTTTCCCAAGGACACACAGCTGGGTGGCATGGCCAGACGTTTAGTTGAAGTTGGATTCCAGAACCCCTACTTTTAACCACTAACCAAATCTCTTCATGCCATGTCCCTGCTTAAAACGGACCATTTGTGACTTCTCATTGCTCACAGGAAAATAACTAAACTCCTTAACATCCCCAAAAGTCTCCTGTCTACCCCTCTGGTGTTAGCCTTCACTCCTTTCTCTGTACCCATTCCTCCTGATCATCAGCCTCAGCAGCAGTTCATAAAAGATATACTCAGCTAAAGAGACTGGACTTGTCCTATGGGCAATAGGGAGCCATGGAGGCTTTAAGCAGATTCAGCAGAAGCAAGGCAAGACTTGAGACAAGACCTGAGAAGGCCAGTTAGCAGGTGATTGAAGCAACCCAGGCATGGGCACGTGGGGGTCTGATCTAAGGGAGGGACAGGAGGGAAGGAGAGGGGTGACTTGGATTTCAGAGATGTTAAGCACATAGAATCTACAAATCTGGGGGACTGGTGATATGGGGGAGTCAAGGAGAGTGAGGAGTCCAGGCTTACACCCAGATTTCTGGCTTGGACGACAAGGTAGAGGATACTAGCTATTTTAAAAGAGCTGCTGGCCGGGCTTGGTGGCTCAGGCCTGTAATCCTAGCTCTCTGGGAGGCCGAGGCGGGCGGATTGTTTGAGCTCAGGAGTTCGAGACCAGCCTGAGCAAGAGCAAGACCCCGTCTCCACTAAAAATAGAAAGAAATTAATTGGACAACTAAAAATATATACAAAAAATTAGCCAGGCATGGTGGCGCATGCCTGTAGTCCCAGCTACTCGGGAGGCTGAGGCAGGAGGATCGCTTGAGCCCAGGAGTTTGAGGTTGCTGTGAGCTAGGCTGACGCCACGGCACTCTAGCCCGGGCAACACAGTGAGACTCTGTCTCAAAAAAAAAAAAAAAAAAGAGCTACTATCAACACCTCACAAAAGCAAACAATATCTGTAATTCTGCTGTGTTTTCATCACATGTATGTTGAAAGGCCACGAGAAGTGTAAACTGTAAAATAATTTCCCTTCCTGATCCCTTTTGTTTACTTCCTTCCACACTGAGTGTGGGAATTCACTGAAAGCTCTGAGCAAAAAAACAAAACAAAACAAAACAAAACCACCCCCTTCCTTCGCTCCCAAGTTGAACTACAAACCCGCACATCAGTCCCAGGTTAGGCAATCAGTGCTTTGAATTAACCTTGTAAACATTAAAATCAATCAAGCCCAAAGAACCTAGCTTGAAAATGAAGAGGTGTTTAAAAGAAGTAGGCTCAGGTATACTGAGAAAAACAACTTAAATTATTAAAGCGGAGTTTTCACAGTGCAGGGAAAATGTTCCAATAATGTCAGATTAAAAATGTAAATCTGTTTACCTTCCAGATGGTTTTTCGGAGGGCTCGTATTAAAGTCTGCTGCTTACCTGTTTGTCTATGAAAGGGAGTTTGTTACTTAGAGAAGGTAATTGGACCCAGGCATGCTGGAATCATTTTCTCACATTTGTCACTGACTATCTCCTGTGACTTCTGGCTTGTTAGTTAATTACTGTATAAATTTCCCCACTGAAAATGGAGGTCTTATTCAGTGTTGTGTTCTTTTCTGAATCCAGATGCCAAATGTTCATGTTGTCTAAAAAGATTGGCTCTTTCTTCCCAATTCATTTATCCCCCTGCTTCTTGCCCCTGTGCTGCATTTGGAATACTGAAATTACGGCGTTAAAATCACTTCCATGTCAATGGGCTTTGATGTCTAGAATATAAGGTTAAGAAGGCTTTGACGTAGAATTAGTCAGATGGAGAACTGGGAGGGAACAAAAGTCCTTCTTAAGTCAGAGATCGCCAACAGGATTTATACTCAACCATGATACAAGAAACTCTAAGGGGTCATATGTTCATTCACAAAATAAAATATTATCTATATCAATGTCGTTCAAAAGAAATATACTGTGAGCCCCATTTGCAAGCCACAAATGAAATTTAAAATTTTTTAGTAGCCACATTAAAAAAGCAAAAAGAAATAAATGATGGTAATTTCAATAGTCGTTTAGTTAATTCTATCTATCTCAATTTCGTATTTCAACATGTGATCGATGTAAACCTTATTGAGATCTTTTACATTCTTTTATGGACTAAGTCTTTTTTTTTTTTTTCCTGTACAGACAAGATCTTGCTCTGTCTCCCAGACTTGAGTGCAATGGCATGGTCATAACTCACTGCAGCCTCGAACTCCTGGCCTCAAGTGATCCTCCCACCTCAGCCTCCCAAGTAGCTGAGAGTACAAGCGTGTACCACCATACTTGGCTAATTTTTCTTCTTATTTTTTTTTTTGTGGAGATGGGGTCTCACTATGTTGCCCAGGCTGGTCTTGAACTTCTGGGCTCAAGTGATCCCTCTGCCTTTGCCTCCCAAGGTACTGGGATTACAGGCATGAGCCACTGTGCCCGGCCTGGACTAAGTCTTTAAAATCCAGTGCGCATTTTATACTTAGAGCAATTTAGGATAGCCACATTTCAAATGCTCAGTGTCAGATGTAGCTCATGGCTACCACACTGGACACTGCAGATCTATGTAGTTAATGACAGTTCATTCAATAGCTCCACCTTTTTTTCCCAATTGAGAAAGAAAAAGAAATGTGGCTGTGGTAAAAAAACAGCCAAAATTTCTCCTGATAAACCACAGGTTAACTTCTTTTTCATGTAATTCTTCCTTAGTTTCAGGACTGGTCACATGTGAGAAATCACCCTTTTAAGGGAGTAGACAACTTAATTCAAGGGGTAATAAAATGGAGGCATTGAAATAAATAACCAACTGCACATTTTAAAAAAATGAGGGGCAAAAATTTCATAATTTCAGATGGTACAAAATTTTCATTAATAAATGTCAACAGACCTCTTTTCTGCAAGCTTGTGACTACATTAAACACAAATTACAAGAACTCTGTTGGTTCCCAGAAGTATTTTTCTGTAGATCAGTACAACAATTAAAAATAATTTTATATATATACACATACATACACATACACACACACATTTGGCAGCTCTGGGATGACTTTAATTTATAACTGGGAGAACCCTCATGCTCAGCATGCTTTGGGGGTGGGAAGAGACTTCAGTAATTAGATGCATCCTGAAAACTTTTCTGGGAGTTCAATTGTATTACCTAATAAATCAATTACCGTTTGATGTGCTGAGCTTCTTTAGCTTTCTAGCTCAAAACCAGTGAACACATTATCTTTCGAGCCGCAAATACACTTTGTGTTTTATGAACTGGGGATCATTTTGCTGTGTAGTAGGCAATATGGTTTGGTATGGTATTGTGGGAATCTTTTGGAATCAGAAGGATCTGGCTTCATATCTCAGTTATTCATGGGGTTATTTTGGGCCAGTCAATTAAATTCTTTGAGCCTCAGATTCTCCATCTGTGTAAAAGGGACAATAATATCTATTTCAGAGATTATTGTGAAGATTAAATGTGATCATACATATACAATGCCTAAAGCAGATACGTGGTTAATGATAATCCTCTCACACCATCTTTCTCAGGCTAACTGGTAGGTGAGATTCAATAATGCTCAGTGTTCATAGACGCAATGTTTGCTGTAAGGCTTTACATTAGTTATCTATTGCCATGTAACAAATTACCTCAAAACTATGTGACTGAAAACAACAAACTTATGTACCCTTATGGGTCAGGAATCTGGGCACAGCTTGGCTGGTGCCTTTGCCTTAAGGTCTGTCATGAGGTTGCGGTCAAGCTGTCGGCTTTGGCTGTGGTCTCATCTGAAGGCTTGACTGGGGAAGATCTGCTTCCAAGCTCACTTATGTGATTGTCGGCAGGATTTAGTACTTTGTGAGCTATTGGTTCGAGGGCCTTAATTTCTCACTGGCTGTTGGCTGGAGGCCTTTACATTTCTTCGCCACATAAGCTTTTCTATAGGGCAGTTCACAACACGGCAGCTAGCAATCAACAGTGGGCGGGGGAGAGAGAGAGTCAGTCCGAGGATAGGAGCCAGAGTCTTCTTGTAACCTGATATTGGAAGTGACATTCCATCATTTTTGCTTTATTCTGCTTGCAATAATGAGCAATACTGAGAGGAGGGAATTGCACATGTGTGTGAATATCTGGAGAAGGGCATCACTATGGTTCATCTCAGAGGTTGCCTATAGCAGGCTTCTTCTGCAACTTTAACGTCTTTGTTTCCTGGGTTACTCTACCCTCACACGTATTTCTTAAGTCTGTAATATAAATAAGAGCTGAAGATACAGGAGTTCTGCATTAGGAACTCTGCTAAATGCTTCACAATGCCCTTATGATATCATGTGCCCTTAAATTATACACCCTTATATTATATGCCCTGTGACACTACATGATGTGGGCACTTGTTAATTTGATACTTGTCTACCACCCCAACTAGACTGTGAGCTCCCCGAGGACAAGAACTTGGTTTTGTTCACTGCAGCAATCCAGAGTCTACAACAGTGTTT
Organism: Propithecus coquereli; assembly: GCF_000956105.1. Classification (NCBI taxonomy): domain Eukaryota; kingdom Metazoa; phylum Chordata; class Mammalia; order Primates; family Indriidae; genus Propithecus; species Propithecus coquereli. The sequence continues at coordinate 1,362,432 of NW_012148619.1, read as the reverse complement.
GGCACAGAGTCTGTTCTCAATAAACATTTGTTAAATAAATAAATAAAGGAATGAGAAAGAGTCCCTTTGTTTCATACAACAATACTAGGAGCTGGGTACAAACATTATGCCCATTTCACAGGAAATTGAAACTCAAAGATAAATTGACTTTCTCAAGCTCACATAGCTAGTAAGTGGTGGGGCTTAGGAGCCCAGGTATATGAAGCCACCTCAAAGCCTGTTCTCCTAGTCACCTGACTTTGTGCTTCCTGATTATATGATGGGGTAGAAAGTGTGTGTGTGTGTGTGTGTGTGTGTGTGTGTGTGTGTGTGTGTGTGTGCGCGTGCGTGTGTGTGGCGTGTTTTGGGAGGGACTTAGTGACCTTCCACAAGCAGCCTCTCAGTGGGCAGTTCCCACCGCCCACTACGGTTTGGAGTGGAGTAAGCCTACCTTGGCTGAATCCTCCAGTGAATTTCTATTTTCTTCACATACCCAAGAGAAGGATGAAAATCAGAAGGAAAGGGAGAGCACAGAGTAAGGAATATGGAGTCCTATGAAACCATGAACCACAGAAGTGATTGGGGAAGTCGAACTTTTCCTACTGTCTCTCTGCCTGATTTTTATGAAGTGAATGAAGCTAAGGTAGGCTTGTTTTCAATAGCTTTTTATCAGTAACGATTTTTTTTTTTTTGGTCCTTTCAGTGTCCATGTCCCTTTTAACCCTCCTGTTAGTTCTAACATGTTCCTACTCTTCTTCAAGTTTAAAATGGTTTTTTTGAAACTCTGAAAGGCCTGGGTCTTAGGGGCTTTGGGAGAAAGGTAATGATAATGACAATAAAAAAACCCTACGATAACAAAACTAACATGTATTGACTGCTTACTATGTACCAGGCAAAATTCTAAGTGTTTTCTGTATACTAACTCACTTAAAAGATCCTATGGAACCATTAAGTCAACCCTATGGATGACCTTAAAGGCAGATATACTATTTATCTACTGCTGCATGGTGAATTACCCTGAAAGTTAGTGGCTTAACACAATGATGAACATTTATTATCTCTGACAGTTTCTATGGATCAGGAATTTGGGCGTTTCTAGGGGGTTCCACTCCAGCTCAGGTGAAGGTCAGTCAGACATTGGCCAGGGGTACAGTCATCTGAAGGCTTGACTGGGGCTAGAGAATCTGCTTCCAACGTGGTTCCCTCCAATGGCTGGCAAGATGCCAGGAAGCTCAGTTCCTTCCATGCGGACATACGCACAGGGCTGCTTGAGTGTCCTCATAACATGGTGGCTGGCTTCCCCCAGAGCAAATGATCAAAGAGAGCAAGGAAGAAACTACTATTTCACGTACCCACTATTGTGACCCAGGCTTGGAAATTATCCACTGACAGTTCCACAGTATTCACGGGTCACACAGGGCAGCCCCATTCAGGGTACTGCACAAGGGCACGGTTTCTAGAAGGCAAGGATCTTTGAAAGCCACCTTGGAAGCTGGCTGCCACAGCAGTTGCCTTGTAGTACGAACCACCACCACTGTAACAGCTAACTTTTCTTCAATAATTTGTACGTACTGTGCCGGAGACTTTATATACATCGTCTGTAATCCTGACAGCAAGCCTATGAGCCAGGTGCTCTTGTTATTCTCATTTTACGTACAAGGAAACTGGAGCTCAGAGAGGCTAACATCTTGCCGCAGGTCACAGAGCCAGTATGTGGCAAGTGAAATGAGCATCCGATCATGTCTCAGACAGTCCTGAGCTCAAGTACAGCTTGTGCTATTTTCCCTTGTGGTGCTACTGGGACTGTCGTGGCGAGTAAATGAGAAATGTCTGGGAACTACAGAGCATGATACGGAAGTCCATGGGTAGATAAAATTCTTTCCTCCTTCCTTCTGCAGCATAAAACCATGTCAGAGGCATACATTCAAGATCAGAGTGTCTGTTTTTTGGTAAACAAGAGACATACAGCACTATGTTTCTTACTTTTATTAAACCAACTTTAAGAAAGACTGACTGGCTCTGTAGGACGAAACAATTAGCATTGGCACCTATCACATTTCCCGGAAACTGAGTGTCTTGTGCTTTTGATGGAATTCTAAAGAACTGGGAAGGAGGAAAGATGAGACTAATAGAGTAAAAAGAATGGTTTCAACTCCTGCCCAGCTTACATGGCAAAGAGGTTGGGAGTGATTTAGTAGACATATGAAAATAACAATTGAACTTAAAGAGGGCTTTACATTTGCCCAAATGATTTCAAAGACATTACTATATTTAAAAAGTGTGTGTGTGTGTGTGTGTGTGTGTGTGTGTGTGTGTGGTGTGTAAGAGTGAGAGAGAGAGAAATGCTGAGAGTAAGCCAGGCACGTTAAATCATTCCCAGAGTTGAAGTTCATGTGCCCAAAGGAACCCAAGGACTAAGGAAACAAGAACTACAGCACTGAGTCAGGTCCACTGTCTTTCCATATTCCCAATGTTTGGAGGCAAAGGAGCAGCTGTAGGGAAAATTATTTGCCTCCCTGGGTATCATTATCAAAGGCAGGGGGCCTCTTCCCAACATGCTTCCTGGAAAAGTGCACATACCCACATACACCGGAAATTTTGCATAAAATTTTAGAGGCTTTAAAATTCCCTGAAGCTCCTGGGACAGTCTCCTTAATGTTCATGGGTCCCAGGATAAAACCCCTGAATGCTAGATCATTTAAAGAATTTATTTATATTTTCCATATGTATTACAACTACTTGGTGGTACGGAACTTGCTAAACTTTCCTACGTCACATCACATTTTCTCATTATCTTGAACCCTCATTGGTATTTTAAAATTTTGACCTGATCCACTTTAGCCTTCCTGTTTCCAGACTAGAGCAGGTAATTAAAAAGTAAAGTCACTGAGTCTCAGCGTCCTCGAGGGTGTCTCCAGTGCATCCCAAATCCGCGGCAGTCATCTGCTTTATAACTTCCCTCTCAGGCAATCGGCCCCAGCACCCACAACCTCCTGACTCCTCCACACAGGTACAATTTATATACAGTAAATGTCATGCTTTTTAGCGGTGAATTTTAGGATGCAGTTCTATAAGTTTTTGCAAATGTATAGAGTTGTGTAACTGCCACTATAATCAAGATTAGAGCAGTCCTACTGCCCCCCAAAGTTCCTTTGTGTCCCTTTGTACTCTCCCCCAGCCCCAGACCCTGGTAACCACTGTTCTGATTCTGGTCCCTACAGTTTTGTTCCCTGCCCCTCTGGGTCTTATAAATGAAATCATACAGAATGCAAACTTTTAGAGCTGGATTCTTTCTCTTTAGCTTGCTTTTTATTTTTTTATGGGTTGTCATTTTCTGAGTTAAAGAAAAAGATTTATATAATTTATTGGCTTTAAGGATAATAGACTTAATAAGAGCAAAGATAAATGTTGAGCTGGTTTCATGCTTTGAAAATAAAATTAGATTCTGTGTTCATTTTAAAAGAACCGTGACCCAGGAGAATTGACAGGACTGGTGGGTAGGTGGGAGTTTCTAGGCAGGGGAGAGGAGGCAGGGGCTTGTCCTGGGGTGATGGGGAGGGGAGACAGCAGGCAGATCTGGGGAGAGCCAATGAGTTCAGCACCGACAGCCTTCCTCTAGCGTAGTGTGCGTTTTAAATTCATCCCTGTTGTTGCATTAAATGATGAACTACAATATGTTTATCCATTCCCCAGCTGATGGGCACTTGAGTTGTTTTCAGTTTTTGGCAATTCTTTGCTTTAGTCTTTTGCTTTATTTGGGGTGGGGGCGGGAGAGTGGAGCACGAAAGTGTCATCCCATTTTTTTGACCATCTAAATTCTTAAGGATTTTCATTAGTGCTCTCTGGAAGCCCCAATTGCATTGGTGCAGCTGTTCTTTCTGCCTTTATATTTACTTACCTTTTCTGCAAACTGGTCAAGGTGGACACGGTGCAGCCGAAATACCCCATGTGGCCAATGCTGTGTGCACGGAAGGCGTTAGCCTCTCTGCTCCACCTGTGGCTCCGGGATCGCCAGCCTGCCAATCGCCTGCGAGCTTGTTAGAAATGCAGACTCTCAGGCCCCCCGCCCCCAGATCTACTGAATCAGAGTCAGCATCTTAATACGATCGCCAAGTGTGTCGGATGCATATTAAAGTTTGAGAAGCGCTGGTCGTATTCTGCACTCGCTGCTAAAAGTAAACTACGTATTTTTTTTAATACGATTTGGCCCTTTATTCTAACTTTCTTCTTTCCTCCCTGGGGTACACTCATTTTGTAGTTGAGTAAAGAACTCCAGCTTGGGTCTGGGGAGGGGGTGAGCGCGCATCCTCGGAGGATGTAGGAGCAAGGGAGGAAGGAGAGCCGAGGAGGCGGCGGAGAGCCGAGCCTGGGCAGTAGTGAGATCCTCGCAGCCGGACCGGGCAGGCGACCAGACGCCGAGAGGCCGGACCCTCCGCGCCCCCTTCGGCGGCCCCTCGGAGCCGGGACACGCGGCGCAGGACGCGGGCGGCGACGCGCAGCCGGGGCGCTGGCAAAACTTCGCGGAGCCGGGCCGGGCCGGGGCGGGCGGGCCGGCGGGAGGAGGGCCCGGCGGGAGGGCGGGGCGGCGCGGCGAGGGGCGGGGTCAGCGGCGAGGCCGCGGGGGCAGCGACGGCGCCTGGCAGCTGGAGCGGCGGCCGCGCCATGTGGCTGCTGGTGCCGCTGTGCCTGCTGCTGAGCGGCGCCGCGGGTGAGTCGGGGGGCGCCCGGCGAACTTCCCGCGGGGCGCGGGGCGCGGCGGCCGGGCTGGGATCGCGTCCCCTCCCGGCGCGCGGGCCGCGGCTCCGGGCGTGGGTGTGCACGGAGGGCGGACCCCGGCGCCGGGCTGGCCGGGACCCCGCCGAGGGGCCGCCGCGGGGTGCGCGCCGTCCTATTGTGTGAGCGTGCGCGCCCGGTTGTGTGGGGTTGTGTGCGCGGGCGGGGCTTTGTGTGCAGCCCGGCTCTGGGGAGCCCGGGAGCCGCCCCGATTGGGCGTAGCTCGAGTGTGTCTGTGTGTGTTGTGTGTGTTGTGTGTGTTGGGGAACGGAGCAGGGGAGGGGGAAGGAGAGAACTCTTCCCTGATCTCGTCTTCCGAGACGCCCTTGCTCTCGGTGCGGCGTTAGTCTCCCCAGGGCCTCTTGCCGAGTCTCTAACGTGCACCCTCCAGCCTCAGTTTCCCCACCTGCACCGCGGGACGTGTAGCATCGCCGCTTCCTTCCATTCCTCTCTGGGACTGTGTTTAGTTTGGGCAAAGTGAGATGAGGCAGGGCTGGACATGGGAATTTTTCTTTATTTCCCACTGATCCTGGGAGCAGAAGCTTTATTTAAGTCGTGTCTGACCACCCCACGCGCCCGGCAGTGGGCACCTGACCGGCTAGGGGCTCTGGGAGAGGACCCCGGGCTTCATCTGGAGGCCCTTTGAACCTGACATCACCACAGCGCGTGCATCCTGGGCCGGGACAGCGGCAAACCGCCTTCCCTCCCAGACAGCGTGCCGTTCCCAGGAACTTTTCTGCTGACAGTGGGCACGTTCCGAATTCCAGCCTGGGAGCCCTTCCTCTCTGCCCCTGCCCTCCGGGCCACAGCTGTCGGCCGCCCCTGGCCACCCCTTCTCTGCTGGGCCTGCCCTTGGCCCCCTGATGTTTATTTCTGGGCCACTGATGCCCAGAAAGTGGGTGACAGGGCCCGGCGAACTTTCTTTACCAGAATCTTGCTTGCCTGGCGTTTGTGCCATCCGCCTGTCTAATTTAAGTCTGTGATTTTGCCAAACGCTTCTAGCAGGTTGCTGGTCGAGGTGTCTTTGGTGGTGTGTGTTTTGGCTAAGTTGAGGCTGACTTTGTTCTGAGCTCTCCCTTGGAGATGTGAGTGTTTTAAGGGGAAGTATCCCCCCTTCCTTGAATTCCCTGGTCCTGGGCATCCTCAGAGTCCACTGGGCAGCCTTAACCCCCTCTCAGACCTATGACATCATCCCACTCCTCTGAGACTCCATTTAGATGTCCATGGGTTTGCTTGGCTTCCAGTGAGGGGCTAGGCCTCCTGGTAGCTGCTGTGGCCTTTTTAGCCTGGTCTGGGTGAGAGTGCCTTGTTTCTCCTGAACTCCTGGATCACCCTTGGGAGAGGGTTCTAGACAGGGTATTGGGCAGCCGGGTGCAGGTGTGAATTATTTGGAGGCTGTTGGAGCAGGCCGTTTTCTAGGGTGTCTCAGACATGAAGACCTGCCTGGATTCACACCTTTAATTTGCATAGCCATGGTGTGTCCCCTGATAACTGAGGACAGTCTGGAAGCTGTGTGTGTGTCCTCAGAGAGCTGTTGTGGCCCACTGGACACTGTTATTTATTGCGTCACCCAGTTGGTACTGGGTTGCTTCAGTTAAGTGTCCATCTCTGTAAAAATAGTTGCAAAGTTAATTTTGTCCCTCTCTGGTCAGCACTGGTTATTTATGTGTGTGTACATATAAAACAGGGCTAAAATAAATAAAATTGTGTGTGTATGTGTGTGTGTGTGTGTGTGCGTGTGTCAGGGGTGGGGGGCAAGGACAGCCTAGCTATCCCTCGTGGTAGAGGTTTTCCACTATCTGTGGGCTTTGAATTACCTTTATAGTTGCTGCCTTAGAAACCTCTAGGCAGGTTGGAGTGTGTGCATTTTTCGTGTTACATTAAGCATCATCTTTTTAGCATGGATTCCGCTTTGACCTGAGTGTCGCCAGAAACAGCGCTCATCGTTTTTCCTAATGCTGACCAGGTGCCCCTGGGCTTCCAGCCTGTAGAGCAGCCTGCGTTGTTCATTTTGGGGTGCACAGCCAGACCAGAAACCCCACCCTTCCTTCCCATATGCTACACCTTTATCTTCTTTTGGGAAGTTGATAAAACAAGAGAGACTGTAAAAGCAGTACTTTGGATTTTTGCCTCCGTCGATAGTCTGTGAAAGAAACCTGGGTTAAAGAGAAGCCCTTGTCTGGGTCTCTGTAGGGCTGGAAGGCCACTGACATTCCAAGAACAATTTGAAGGCCTTTGTTATTCAGGAAACTTCTCAGACACCTTCGTATGTATTTTTTTTCTTCCTTTGTTTTTATCGTTTGTGTTAGGGCAGTGAAGCATTGATTCTGGCTGTTATTATTTTTTTAATGTATCCTGTGAGAGAGCCTCAGTCCAAGTCACATGATCTGATGGCCATTTTTGCTGCATTTGGGTGAACTTGGTGAGTTTAAGTTCCTGGGTCTTGAGACATTTTAATAGTGGCCATGCTGGATGGGTAGTCAGTCTTCTCACCTCCTCCAGGGCTGTCCTGTGCTTAGACCCCCTGACATTCCCTTCCTATCAGTGAAAAGGTTTGATGTTCCCATGTGTACTCCCAGGAGTTGAGTATTGACCTTCTTTCCTGGAAAGATCTGTTTAATGGTGTGAGGGGTGGGTTTTATTTTTTTTAACTAGCTGAGTATCTGTGCACAGCCCAGCATGGCTGAACTCGGGAAGATGAGGCCACTGCCTGCCCCAAGTACAAATAAACATACCTTGTTGCTTTTCATCTTCAAAGAGATTGGACTAAGGCTACCTACTGGGGTGTGTGGTGTTTTTTCCTGACAGCCCAGTTGGGCCAGGAATAAGGGGGGAGGAACACAGATGTGAGTAGCAGAATGTTGGGAGGGTAAATTCTGGGCCTTGTAGACTGATGTAGACACCTTTTGGCCAAAGTTTCCAGGGTAAGTTGAAAGTGGGCTTGTACTGTCACTCTCTTAAATCAGTTTTGAGAATGTGGAGTTCAGAAATGCTTATAATCAAATAATCTTGTATTAGAGACTTGGCCTTAACAACCTTGCCTGTTTGCATGGGCAGGGGAGGAAGAGGAACCCAGTATTTGTGGAGCATCTCCTGTGTGTGAGATGCTTTGCTCTCCACTTTAAACACATGATCTCATGGACATTTTCCAACAATATCATGTGGCAGGAAATTGCTTTATGGTTCAGGAGAGATCAATAATACCCCAGGTACCACAGCCAGGGCTGAAGCCTAAATTGTAACTTAAGTTTCTCCTCGCCCCCAACCTGGGCTTTTCCCACTGTTGCCAGGCTTCCTGTGTAGTAACTCCGTGCCTTTCCTCCAAAAGCTTTTGTGAATTAACACAGTCGGTGAGATTGTTTACACGAACGCTCCACCTCCCCAATCTGTTCGCTGTTTGGTCACTGCTCTGAATTTATTCAACAGATATTCTCTGGAGGACACGTTGGTGTTCATGGTAAATGTATAAAAGAAATCTCAATCCTTAAGTAAAGATGGGACTTTTTCAAAATAACTCTGGTCCTTTTGCTGTGCGCACCAGTGAGTGGGAAGCCCAGCAGGTGGGAAGATGCTACCAGCCAAGGTTCGATTTCTTGACCTGAATTGTAGTTACAGGGCCATTTGTTTTCATTCTATGAGTTCTAAATTTATATTTCCCCCCTTTAAAAAGGTTTAATTGTATTTTGTAATTAAAAAATAAAAGACACTATATACCGTGGATGCACCTTGGAGTGATGGAACTGTTTTTAGCTATGGGATTGCCCCAGGGACAGATCTATTTTTGGTTGTTGAGGGTTTTTTTGTTTGTTTGTTTTCTTTCTTTCTTTCTCTCTCTCTATCTCTCTGTCTCTGGAATGTTTTGGAAATGCTTGGGCCATTCTAACTATGCAGTTGTTTTAGGTTTTTTTTTTTTTTTTTTTTTGCTAGTGCGTCAGCCCGACAATCAGGAAGATTTTTAAGAGGCCCCCTTCTGTGTGTGCTTGTGCGCATGTGTGTGTGACTACCTTTCTTCTATTGATTGTAATTGTAAAAGGATCTACTCACGTGGATGCTGAGGAGTATCCTTAAAAATGTTTGCTGGGAGAACAGCCAGATACTTTAAAGATGCAACATTTGCTTGTCACGTTATTTGCTTGCTGTTTTAATATTGCTTACTGTAATAAGTGGACTTTTGCAACAGGGTTAGAGGGATAGCAAATGTTAATTTGAGGTAGGATTGTTAGGTCTTCTGGAGATGGTTGCAAGGATGGGGTTAGTCTAGTGCAGGGTTTCTCAGCTTTGGTACTGTGGACACTTTCGACTGGATAGGTCTTTGTTGTGGGTGCTGTCCTGTGCCTTGTAGGCTATTCAGCAGCATGACTGGTTCTAGATTCCAGTACCAGCCTCCTCCCCACCCCCCTAGCTGTGACAACCGGAAATGTCTCCAGCTATTGCCACAACACCCTGGATGGAGAACCCCTGGTCTGTTGTGAGCACGCATCCTTGCCATTCATCGAGAGCATCACTACTGCCCATCCTAAAAATGTCTTCTGGGGGCAGGGGGTCAAGATGGCATCCTACTCCCAAGGGGCCATTGGGCTCCTGCTTTCTGTATCCGTAGCCACGCAAGTTCTATGTGAAAACACATTCTTACCTAGAAATGCCCTCAGCACCGACCCTTTCCCTCGCACCTCCCCCTTGTGCCATAGTGAAAACTTCTGGAATGTTCGATTGTAGATTTGGTCCCCTTGGGAGAAACATCTGCTGAGAAAGCAGGCCACAGGCAGGTGGCAGCTGGCCCCCAAAGCCACCTGGTTCCCTGAATGTTAAACTTGAGAGGTTCACCAGTCTGGAGGGCTAAAGGAGAAAGAGTTGCCTGAAAGTTTGCCGTGGAAGTCTCGTGTTGAAATCCTAACCCCGGAAGTTCCCCTTTCTTTATTGTACAGAGTAGTTATTGTTCTTCGTGTCTCCCCTTTCCCTCCCCATTATTCCTTCTCCCTTGTCATGAAAAGGCTTTACAACTTGAGTCGGTTCTGCAGGTGGTGGGGAAGATCATCTCTGCTAGCGGCAAACTGCTTTTTACAGGTTTTCATCTTACACTTTCTTCTCTGAAGTCTCTTTAAAGTTATGCTCTATGTCGCTTTATAACACTTCAGTTCCTTTAAGACACTTTTCCTTCTAGCTGTCATTTTTCTTTGTTCCTTTCCTAACCTTCCTTGAGATTTTTGTTACTTCTTCTCTTCAGACTAGCCACATAAGTTGTCTGCTTGATGTTTTCTTTTGGGCATGAATTTGCAGGAGGAAAGGTGGTACCCAAAGGGAGAGGATGGGCTTCCTGGGAAGACGTGCACGTTGTCTCAGTTTAGACATGTTTGTCTCAGATCATGCCCTCTCGGAAACACCTTCTCCAGTGAGGAGCTCTGGTTTCCAAGCATGTGGATATCATTTTCCTTTTTGTCTTTGGGTAACTAGAAAGTTCTTAATGTTTTATTTGGGCCGTTCATTAGCATGGTATCAACTCTGCCACACCCGGGCACTGTGTGTGCTGCAGGGGTGCAAAGTTATGTAAAACTTGTTTTTTGCCGTTGACGAACCAAACGATCCACTGATGGAAATGAGATGGTTTTACCTTCTTTAATTATCTGGGAAGGGTAGAAGCTCTTTCCCCCCAGTGGCATCTCAGGGGTCATTTTCTAAATGTGAGCTGTACTGATGGATCTTGGACCCTGATGGGAACAGACCTGTGTAGATGTCACAATGCCCTGGCAAACATGGGTATCCTGTCTTTGGTGATATTTAATTAATGTGTCATTCTTGAACATGTTTCAGAGGTGGTGACACGTGTCCTAGCTTGCTTCTTTCGCTTTCCACATAAAATGTTGGCATATGTGTGTTGGCACTCTTAAGATCTAACTCTATGCTTCTGAGATTTGAGCAAGAAATTCCTTCTATGGCTTTTGGACAACAGCCTTCTTTATATTATGGTCATACACAATGTGTGTATGTGTGTGCAATATATGTATACACACCTTGGTGATATATATATGCTGTATATATAGAACCTCTCTTAGCCCTTAATCTTACTAGATTGAAAACTCCTTGAGGGCTGGGATCATATGTTAAACGTATATGTCGTATTTTTTATTTCTTTTATGGTGTCTAGGAGAGTCATGGAAGGTTTACACTGTCTGGCAGGGTGTCGAGCGCTTTATATGTATTATTTTGTTGTAATCTTCTTGTATTAAAAACACTACAAAAATAATACACCAAGTACATGCTCATGATACAAAATCCAAACAAAATAGAAGCAATGGCCATAAAACGTTAGTATCTTCCTTGATCTTCCTTTTGCATCTCCCTCCCCTCTCCTAAGTAACTACTATCTGATATATATCAATTTAACCTTAACATGCATTTATATGTATATACACATACGCGCACAGATATAGTTTAATGAACTCATACTTGTCTCTGTAGTTTTCTGACTTGATTTTTTTACTTAACTACATTTCATCAATTCTGCGTTGAGCTGCATGAATAGGTCACACCTGTGTCCTGTTGTCTGGACATGTTGGGTATTCCAAAGCATGTGGCAATCTCTCTTACCCCCGCTTGTGCTGCGCAGTGCGTGAGCGGGCACTCCTTTGGCCTGCCTCTCAGAAGCTCGGTGTGCAACTTCAGCTATTTGTGAATACCTTCCTTTTTTAAGTCTCTCGAAGTGCTTGGCTCTTGCTTTGCAAGCAAATATGGAATTGCAGTCATTTCCTCCAGGGATAGATATTTACTTCACTGTTACCAAATTTATACTGTTTCCCTGCCTTTTTTGTGTACACACTAATTTTCCATTTCAGTGCCAAATTTTAGCATCATCCTTTAAAAGGCAGCCTAAATAGCAGGTAAGTTCAAGCTGTGCGGTACCAACAATGCACAGAACCCGACGGAAGTGACGACACACGAACAGCTGTGACTAGGTTTACCCAGGCACTGCCGGTGATACATAAATCACAGCTGCCGCCCGCCCTGTGCTGTCAGAAGATGTGGCTGGCCATCAGGCACATCCTGATGTTGGAGATGTTACAATGTCAAAGAGATGTGTCTTCTTGGCCGTCTTTCTTTGAGCTCTTACGTTAATATACCTGTCCATTCTTTTAAAAACAGCTTTCTGGTGTGTGCATATACTGTTATTTATTTAATGCTTCCTCTGCCGCCGGATCTTAACTTCATTTTCACAGCAGTTTATTCAGGGAGGTGGTATGTTCTGCCGTTTTATAAGATGAGGACACGAACAGGTTAAGTCATTTTCCCAAGCCCTCATCCGGTAAGAGGTTGCACGTTGATCTGGGCAGCTTAAACCTGTGCTCTTAACCGCTGGCTCTACTGCTTTGGCATGGAGTAGACATCCAAGTCCGTTTTGTTGGAAGAAGGAAGTGCACCGTCTGTCTTGTGCTAGAGGGTTCTATCACTGATAGTGATGTCAGTATTGACTTCGTGTTGCTGTGTTGGGTGGTAAGATATGTTAGAGAGCCAGTGGAGTGGGTGGCATCTCAAGTTGATTTTATTCAAATGGCGTATCTTTGGCAAATTGAAACTGATGTTCTGCCATTCCCCTGTGTGGAGAACTTACCATTATAGGTGTTGCAGTTGGCCTTTGGAGAGGCTTGATTTATTAAAAGAAACAAAAACAACAATAAACAAATTATTTCCAGCATCAGGAGACTTGCCTTTGAATATGTTAATAATGGAGAAAATCTTTCCCACTTTGATGGGCATATTTTGTTGAGATACCAACTGAAAGCAATTTCTTTTAACTCAGTACTTTCCTCAAGTAGTGCTGGGTGCCACATAGAAGGGCCCACTGTTTAAAAAGTCAAGAAATAGATTTTCTAGACAAAAATATAGTGCTGATGATAATCCTTCCTATGAAAAGAGAAATCAAGTTTTTTTATTTTTATTATTTTCTGACCCCGAGCTTAAGCTGGGATGGTTCATGTATAGGAGAACTAGCGATTGAAGTCATTTATTGTGGAAGGTGAAATTTTAATATGTTGCTCCAGAAAGAAGCTAGAAGTAATTGGTCCCATCTTGTTACCTCAAGCCAAGGAGCAGGGGTGGCTTGTGAGAAAGTAATGCTGCCGGTCTGTGGAGTGTTAATAACTCTAGGCAGACCAGGATGAACCTCGGGATTTTAAACTCACTCCCAAGTTCTCTCCAGAGAACTGAGAACCGGACTCTCCTTTTCATGAGCCATTGTGAGAGACTGGCGATAAATTGGGTGAATTCACTGGTGCCCAAATTCAACTGCGATTTTTGACAAATGGCGCAGTGTGCAGACGAGGCCGTCTCTGTCTTGGAGAGCGGCCACGAAGAGGGAGGGCAGCCCTTCAGCTTACTCTGGGACAGGCCTTCGGCATCCGGGTGCTGGAGGGTTGTGGAATCTATGAATAGCTTGATTTAGAAGACTTGCAAACCCAAGGTGCTAGTGTTCCAGGTGGCAGCGGACACCGTGTGTTTGTTGGCATAGAGAAACGAAAGCATAAGGGTGTTTAATTTTATTGCGTTAAAAATCCCTTCTCATTATTATAAGGCCCCGTGAGTTTAGCTTTGGGAATGTCAGAAGTGTGTTGTCTTTGATGGCATTACTGGAACATTTTCCTTCAGCGTTAGCCTTGAATCAGAGCAGTGTTCTCCAGGCGCCGTTAAACTAATTGGACATGGCTGAAAAATGAGCCCTCGTCACACTTGTAGTTCCACACTCAGTTGAAAAAAGCCTCTTCATTGATTTGGAAAGTTCTAAATTTAACTTGTTTTTTTTTTATTATAAAAATAAAATGGGGGAGTTTGGGGAAGGGAAGAGTGATTAACAACATAGGGTATTTCATCAGAGCTAAAGCCGTAAAAAAGGATGGATGCTAAGAGAAACCAGAACGGAACTGGATAAGGTGTTTCACAGACAGATGTATAAAGACATTGGCGTAAGTTTGATTAGAAAGGATGATACTGGCAAGTGAGCACAGAAGGCAGGGAGCGAGGGAAGCAGGACAGGAAAGAGTCGATGCTATCATCACTACTGTAAAAGAGAGAAAGTTGGAAAGAATGACTTTTACATCAAGAGTAGTTGGTATTAATGAAAGATGGAACTAATCTTGTAAATGTTATAGCAAAACTACTAACACTGGTGAAACCTATGAAGGTTAGCGTTGATATAGTAGGTTAAAGCTTTAGCATTCTCAAAGTTCATTTATGCTATCCAAGTAAATGATAATGACAATACAAGAAAAGCTAACGATGTTGAAAATATAATAAGGTTGTCCAGCTTTTGAATAATAAACATACCAGAACAATCAGAGATGACCAAAAATTGGAATATATAAAAAAATTAAAGTTAAAAAATTGGAATATATAGTCAGGGAAAGGAACACTGTCCAGAATGGAGGGGGCAATATGGCTTGAAAGTAACCATAAAATGTGACTTGGTAGCAATCTGGAACAGAAGAAAGAACTCTTCACCTTTCTTGTGAGACAGGATGGCTCCGTTGTGTTATTTGATGTCTACCTTGTTTGCTGTTATGCTCCAGCACCTGAATCAGTGCTTGGCAGGTAGGGTTTCCTGTAAGTTACCTACAAGAAGGAATGGCGGGATCATTAAAGATACTTGACTATAACTTGGAGGAGTGAAGGAACTGGGGGAGTCAGAAGACTCCAGGTGAATGAAATTTTCCTGGCCACGCTAACTTTGCCCTTTGGTGAAGAATTGTTTTTCCCCCTCTAGATTTCGGAACAGTCTTGTTGTTCTTCAAAGACCTGCAAAGATTTTCTTTACCAGAGACACCCTAGGTTTAAAAAGACAAAGAGAAAGGAGCCTTTGAGAAGGAAATGGATTAGAGCATTTTAAATCAGGTGATTACATTATGAGACTAGCATGTGGCCTATATAATGGGTTTCTGACAGATTAAGGAAAACTGCTGTGGGTCTTAATTCCATTTAAAGGGAATTTACGTAGTTTACCTAACAAATGGAAGTTACCAAGAGGAAAAATTGAAAACAGCTCTGTTGTATAAAATATCAGCCTTAAAAGTGTTAAATAGTAAGAAACTGATGGGATGGATATCTTCTGGTCTCATTTAAAAGGAAATAAACATTTGCTGGTAGAAACCAGAGAAATGATTCCAGGAAGGAAGTGCATCAGTAAATATAATCTTAGAGGTAAATGGAGGGTGATATAAATGCATCAGTTATAAGACTAAGTATAAAACAAAATGTTACTAATTCTGATTTTTTTGAAAAACCACCCATCCGCTCATTATAGGAGACATAGTAAAAATCAAGCAATATAAATAGAATGAAAAAAATAAAATCCATTTTGTAAGGGCTGCTTTTATGGTATCAGATAAGTAATTTCATAGTAATAAGCATTAAAACAGATAAACAGAGTTACTGCAAATGGCAAAAGGTTCATTAAATAACAAATATCTAGATGATCATGCCACACAAAAAAGACATGAAGAATGAGGAACGTAACGAAAGGATATTGAAGCTTCTTCAAGTATAAAATTAGCTAGTTCTTGCCAAATTTTGGAAGGTTAAAATATTTAGAGAATACATAGTTTTGATGCTTTAAATAAAAAGTCCGTGAGAATAGGGAAATGCCCGGATCTAAGGGGTGCTGAGGACTGGGTGTTTGAGAGTGCTGGGTGGAACCGACCCGTTCCTCCACACACCTGCTCCCTGGATCTGCGGAAGTGCTTACTAACGGAAGCTGTGGGATAAAATCCTTCCTGCTAATGAGATGAGAAGGTTGATTAACTTCACTGGGCTTAGTGAGTCTGACACCAGTGGCTGCCCAAGGGGTGTGTGTTGGTGGGAATTTACAAGAGCAGCTTAGGGCCTGTCATGTGGATAGGAGAGAAGGGCTTGAAGGCTACCGAGAGGAAAAGTGTATTTTTGCTATTATATACAATTAAGCATTCACAGTATTTAAGTTATTAGGAAACATTTTCCTGGTTGAGTATAGATAACGTATTTTCTCTTTAAGATTATAGCACACGGATTATTGAGTAGAGCTTTGCCATTCTAAGTGTAGTCTGGCAACATTAGCATCACTGAATCAGAATGTGCATTTTAACAAGGTTCCCAGGTGATAAGTGTGCACGTTAAAGTTTGAGAGGCCCTGATGTGGTGGCTGAGAATACAGGCTTTAGAGTGAGTCAGTCAGCCTGGGTTCAGATTCCAGGTCCCTGCCTTGACTTGGGCTAAGTTTCTTGAACGTTTTCAATCTGTCTTCATCTGTGAATAGGGAGAGTAATGGTCCTGACCATGAGGAAACATTTTGAATGAGATAATGCATGTACAGCTCTTAGCCTTTATGATTGCCCATTAAGTGTTTATTAGTAATAATCAGATTTACTGTAAAAATTTGGACCAAAGGTAGAAGCACATAACTTAGAGTTTTATAACCTAAAGGTTTTTAACACATTGATTGATTTGTTTATTTTTGATTTTACATAGTTTTAATCATACGTGGAATGTGATTTCATGTCCTGCTTTTTTCACTTACGGATGTCGCATAAGCATTTTTCCGCATTGAACCAATGTGTGAGAACAAGTAGTCCAACGTCACAGAACGGCTGGGTGTGTTCTTTGATGTTGGCTATAAAAAAAATCTACCCACCCGAGCCAGTGACAGGCTGTCTCACAGCTCGCCTCATGTCCTCGTCTACACGTGGAAGTTGATATTACCTGGCCTATCTCATTTTATCTGATAGTCATGAGGACATGATGAGAATCCTGTAGTATGTGAAACCAGCTAATAAAAAGTAAAATGTCGTACACATCTATGTTACTGTAAGTGGGTCTAGGAAAAGCCTAAAAACATAACTACCCATTGACTCCACAATTCTACGTCTAGGACTTTATCCTAGTTAAATAGTTTTCGATGCATACAAAGGTTCAGCTATGAGGATACCTGTATTGGTGGCAGTTTTGTTTATAGTAGTGAAACGCTGGAGGCTAACAAAATACTCAACTAGTTGGGGTGAGTTATCATATCAGTGTACTAAAAAACTACGCAGACAGTGAGAAGGATGCTATAGACCTGCGATCTCCAGTAAACTAGCCATTAGCCACATGTGGCTGCTTACATTTAAATTAGGTAAGATTAAATAAAATCAAAAATTCACATTTGGCCTATTTCAGGTGCTTGATAGCCTCGTGTGGCTGGTGGCTACTCTGCTGGATGACACAGGTAGAGAGCATTTTCATCATTGAAGAAAGTTCTGGTGGACAGCACTGCTCTAGAAGAATAATTCATACCTGGGAAGAGAGTTCTTACGAAACAGGGTTCAAATCTGTACTGCGTGTGTGTGTGTGTGTGTGTGTGTGTGTGGTGTCAATTGCCCCGTGTTGCTTAGGGCAGAGGCACAGCATATCCATTTCTTTGTTTTTCTAAATTCAGTCTGATCTCCCCTCGTTGACCCCACACACCAAGAGCTGGAGATGCCATGGAAGCCAGTCAGTCGTTCAGGGCCCTCCTCCTGTAGGTTCTTTCAGGACTTTTTGGGTGCCTGGCCCGGTAATGGGTGTTACTGGTGCTTTTTGTTCCAAAGCCTGTGGCCCAGTTGGATGTTCTTGTCTTCTAAACTCTTTAATCCACCTCTTCCCATCAGTTAACTGTTCCCCACCTCCCACATTTGACAGCAGTGATTTCCAAGGACTAGGGGAGAGGAAGCCACTCTGCCCCCTCCCTCGTTCAGATTGGTGGGGAAGTATTACCTATTGTGTGGAAAAACGGCAGAAAACCCAGCTGATTGAACAGTCACAACGACCCATCCTCCTCGATTCATTTGCACAGGTGTGTGCTGCTTTTGTCTAGTTTGCAAACCCTCGTGGACGCTTCCTTGAGAGGCTTCTGCAGTCACTGGACCCTCCGTCCCTGCCCCTCCCAGCAACATCGCGCCTCCTTGCCAGTGGGGTGAGCTGACACAAATAAAGATGGTGTCGGTGCCCTCGTGATGCCTTGTTTCTTGTTGGATTTTTAGCACATGATTCTGGACAGCTTGACGGAGAAGGAATGCTGTCTCCCAGCTGGTTCACTTCCCCACAGCTAAATGCAGCCTTATGTAGCGTGTGTCCTTGTTTGCTGTCTGGTCTTACTATTAATTTAGTCTGTGCCTGTGTTTGTAGACAGTTTCGCAGAGAAAGCTTCCCGTTCACCCATTTGAAACCTGACTACTGAGTCTCCTTTTCTAGAAAACTGCCCTCTCACGTGCAACTTTCAATCACAGAATTAATCTCTGGTTTCTTAACGGCTGCCTCTGCCTTGTATTTTGTTCTTGTTGAACTTAACATGCAGTATCACAGTTTGTTCCCTGTACTTGAATGGTTATTAAACCTAGATGATTATATAATAAGAGTAACCTGGGTGCTTTCAACTGTATACTTTTTAGTTGCTTTAAAGTCTTCAATCTTTTCAAAATCGTAAAAGATCTGAGAATAATGTAACCAACATGAGTGTACCTATCAAACAGATTTATCAGATTTTAACATGTCATTTTAATTTAGATTTTCTCTTTAAAGAAAAGATACATTTTAAAAGAAAAATGTATAATATTACAGATACTGTCAAAGACTTTTCTTTATTTCATTATTTTCTTTCCTACCCCAGAGGTCACCACTATCCTCAAGTTGGCATATATCCTTTCTGTCCATGTTTTTAACCTTTTACCACCAAAGTGTGCATCTATACCCCGTGCATAGGATTTTAAAGGATACATAGATGCTATAATATTGCCTTTACTTTTGCAAATAGGTTTTTAAATTTACTCTTATAATTTTGAGGTCCATCTATGTTGCGACATATAGATGTATTAATAATTTATTTTAACTTCTGTAGAGTATTCCATTGTATGAATATACTACAGTTTGCTCATTCATTTATTAACAAAACATTAGGTTATTACTGTGACTAGCAGTGAAAAATTTTGTGCCTAATAGCAAGACTTTCTCTGTAATGTTATTCTGGAAGTAGAATTGCTGATCAAAGCGTTTGCACATTTTCAACTTCTCTATGAAATAGTCCTACCCATTTATGCCCTCATTAGTAGTTTATGAAAGGGTCTGTTTCCCTGCCTTTCTTCCAACATTTGGAATTTAGAGTTTTTAATTAGTTTCCCCAAGGTGCAAAGTGGAAACTTGCTGTGTTTCTCGTTTTTTTTTTTTTTTTTGAGACAGGGTCTTGCTCTTTTTCCCGGGCTAGAGTGCAGTGGCATCATCATAGCTCACTGCAACCTCAAACTCCTGACTCAGGCGATCCTCCTGCTTCAGCCTCCAGAGGAACTGGGACTGTAGGTGCATTCCATCATGTCTGGCTGATTTTTAAACTTTCCATAGAGACGGGTTCTCACCATGTTGACCAGGCTGTTGCTGTGGTTTTAATTTGCCTTCCCCTGATGACTAGTGAGGGGAGTGGTTAGCTGTGGCCAGGCCTGCCCAGAAGCAAATATAGATGGAAGACCCAGAGGCCATTGGGCACAGGCAGATAAAAGGTGGCTGTTCAGTGTCGCCTTGGTAAGAATGTCCAGGACAAACTCTGGACCTGAGGGCTGGGTGCTAAGGTCTGATTCTTCCGGAGAGCAGAATGTTTGCCATGTGCATGGATTCTGGCTGCCCCCAGGGCTCGGAATATAGAAGGTTGTGAGCCACAGTTCTGTGCTCCTCCATCCCGGTGGGTGTTTCACTCTGTGAGGCTGCAGCGGCCACTGAACCAAGGGTGCTCCACCGTGAGAAAATCAGCAAAACAGCAAAACAGCCACTTTCTAGGCTTCATTTCCTATGAGGTACGAGGGAGTGGCAGTTCAGAGGGCCGGCTCAGGCTCATGAACCAAATGCTCTGAGGTCAGAGCCTGGCTGTGTGACCTCGGGCCAGTTACAGAACCGCTCTGCCTCAGTGGGCGCTTTGCCCATAAAAGGGGTGTAAGGTTGATACCAGCCTCAGAGCATTCTTGGGGAGAGTAGACGAGATCATGCATGTGGGGTGCTTAGCCCAGGGCTGGTACTGAATGAGACCTCGGTGAGTGAGCGTCTAATGACTGTGTGAGTTGTGCTTCAGTTTGTACAGCAGCCTATGGTAAGGTTTTTGAATTTTATTCTAAAAACAATGAGAATATTTTAAAGCAGGGACTACTGTGATTCCATTTGTGGTTTTAAAACAGAGATAGGCCAGGTGTGGTGGCTCACACCTGTAATCCTAGCACTTTGGGAGGGTGAAGCTGGAGGACTGCTTGAGGCCAGGAGTTCGAGACAAGCCTGAGCAACATGGTGAGACCCTGTCTTTACAAAAAATAGAAAAATTAGCCAGGTGTGGTGGTGCGAGATAAGTCTCAGCTACTCAGGAGGCTG
>NW_012148619.1:1313152-1342258 GCF_000956105.1 Propithecus coquereli | reverse complement strand
TGGTGGTGCGAGATAAGTCTCAGCTACTCAGGAGGCTGAGGCAGGAGGATCGCTTGGGCCCACAAGTTAGAGGTTGCAGTGAGCTCTGATGATGCCAGTGTACTCAAGTCTCAGAAGTACCCTCAGACTCTGTATCAAAAAAAAAAAAAAAAGGAAAGAAAGAAAGAAAAGAAAAAGAGATGAAATTCTGAAATTTCTGGTCACCAGTCATGAACTTGAAATCAGATTTTTATAACTCTTCTTTTTCACATTGTCTTTTAAAAATTGATTCTTCCCATTTTTCCTCCTCCCTGAAATGTTTTTCCCTCGCTTTCTTGGTCTTTTTGAAATACATTCCAATAGCGTTTTCTCCCCATTTGGTGACTCTAAAATCCCTAAGCTTTTGGAGTTTGAACTTGAGCTTCTCTAGTTCTAGGGGGTATTCTCTTTAATGACCTAGGACATATTGCAGGGTCAGTGCTAAGTAAGATTCTGGAAGCAGAGTCTGGAGGATTCCAGATATATCTTGGTTTTGCTGCTAGTTCAAATGACTCACCTCCATCTCTTTTTGTCTCTGTAGAAAGTACCTTTTTTCAACCTAAATTTTGGATTGAAGAGGTAAAACCCACCCCATGGGTCCATCATCACGACTAAGCCGCTGATGATCATTTTCCATATGTTGGTTCTGCACTGACTTCAAGGGGATGAACAGCTTGCTTCTGGGAGGCTCATTAAGTTTCCTGGGCTCTCCAGAGCACCTCCGTTTTAATGAGTTCCTATGTGGACTAAAAGAGCCTCAAAGATTTTGAAATAGACATGCCCTTTCTCTAAGTGCATTTAGGGGAGGACACACTGCCTATTCCCTTTCCTGTTTAAATAATTTTTATTTATTTGAGAGATGGAGGATGAAAGCAGAATGGAAAGAAATTAAAATCTCTGTAGATTTTAGTTATTTACAAACACAGGATACCGTGAAAAGGAAATGGAGTGGATTAAGAACCCAACGTGGGTGGGTGTTTTCAACAGAAGGATAAAGGCTGGCTTCGTAAAATAAATTGTGATGCCACTTGGAAATGGTGATCTGAGTGAAGATATGGAAATATTGTGGTAAAGACTAAACCAAAAAAAGACATAATTAAAACAACGCAGAGATCAGCAGTACAAAGACATGGATGTTAATCAGAGAACAAAGTAGAGTCACATACCGACAGTCTGAAGCATGGGAGGACGAAGGGCAGGCCCTAAGGACCATGGTTTTCAGTCCCATTGGATTAAATTTTTCATTACTGTCCACTTGCATTGCCTGAGATTTGGGGATGAACGTATTTGTGTGCTTGTGTGTGTGTGTGAATGTGTACACCCACATATAAACGTGGCTAGTGTCGGTCCTCGGAAGAAATTCAACATTGGACATAAGAGGTCTTTATTCTGTCTCTGCTCACCATCTATTTTACAATGACCTATTTGGGATTATGTCACTGGCTTTTTAGAACAATCACTTACTGTTCACTTACTTGTAAAGCAAAGTAGTAGGTACGGTTGGAGTTCCAGAGTTTTCCCTTGACCTTAAGTAATTAAGAGTTTACGAAGAGAGGGAAAATGTGCCCATAGACCTCAGAGTATGCGGGTAGCATCGTGCATATATAGCGATGTGACGAGTGATACAGGAGTGGCACAGACCCAGTGCTGCCGGACTTCAGAGAAGGACCACGTTTCTTCCGGCTGTGATAGTGAACAAGGATCACGAAGGTGGTCCCTGACATGATGGTGTTCCAGGATGGCATAGGCCGAGTCCCAGAGATGGGAAAGTAGGCAGTGTATTTGGGAAGCCACAAAGACAGTTTTGCTGGAATCATAAAGAGTGGTGGGAGATAAAGCCGGAAAGAGCGCATGCTCTACTGCGAATACTCCTCCTACTAACTGTGTCCCAGGCACTGGGCAAAGTGCTTTACACACTTGATTTTGTCGAATCTCCTCAAGACCCCTATGGGGTGGAGACGATTGTGATCACGACTTGACCGGGTAAGAGGCTGCGGCTCAGAGAAACTGAGCGACTTGCTGGGACTTGGGCAGGAGCGAGGCTGGGAGCCCTTAGTTTTTCCAGCTCACAGCCTGTGCTTTGGTGGGTGGGGTGGTGACGAGGACCGCAGAGGCTGGGCTTTGTGTCATGGGCATTGCGACACCTTTGCCTTGATCAAAGCTCTATTTAGAAAGAGTGGGGGTGGCCTCCCCTTTGGGGGCTGGTCCGTCTGAGTGTAGCAAGGGCCTGGCTGTGGCTGTCACATGTGGGCTTCAGGGGAGAGGGCTGGGATTTGGAGACCATTGAGGCTACAGTGTCACTTGAATGGTGAGAGCAGAAGCTGAGTTTGTAAATTAGGGTTGAGAAGTTGAGCTGCGGTGGAAATGGAGGCAGTTGAGGGAAATTGATTAGCATAGTCTGGCAATTCCCAGACTTGGATATGGTGGACCAGTAAAAGAATGAAAAAAAAAACGAAAACACCAAACAAGTTGGGTTCCTGACATGGGGTCGCCTACTTTTATCTGATCAAATGAGAACAATGAAAAAAAAAATCACCCTCTATTATATCATCACCACTTTATAAACGGAATCACATTTTAATACAAAAATGTAGCAGTGGTTCATCCTTAGAATAAAGGATGGTCCTTTACGTGGGATAAGTAAAGTTTAGTTCTAGGAAGAGCTCGCAGTTGCGCCTTCATTTCTACTTTTGTTGCTGGCCAGTGAACACTTTGCATGGACCAGGGTGTTCTTGTAACACACATGTGAGAACTGCGGGTGGAGACTGTTCTGTCCGGAGGCTCTGGGGCCGTGGCTGGGGCCGTGGGAGGATGTAGGTGATTGGTGTTCAGGCATGAGCGTATTTAGGATTTCAGGAAGCACCTTCTGGGGCAGAGAGCCCTCCCTCTGCACAGAGGAATTGGAGAGGCCTTTGTGAAGATAGGAGTGGGTGAAAAATGCAGGACAGAGGAAGGAGGGGACAGAAACAGGTGGCTCTAACATTTATTCAGCACCTGCCCGGCGTATGTTAGGAGAGGGATCTCGTTTAATCCTCATATAGAATCTTTGGGGGCAGACACACTATTATTTCCATTTCACAGATGAGAAAACTGTAGCTCCAGGTGTACCTAAGTCTCCTGGCAACCAAGTCACAGAGTAGAGGTTCAGGCAGAGTCCTGAGTCCTGAGGTCCTAACTCTAGGATGGCATTGGCCATCCTGTTTGGGAACCTTTTCGATTACTTATTTAATTTATTTAGGGTAACAGTGGTGACATGTGGGGACACTTTGCTTTTTCCTTTGGGACTTGTGTGGTTGATTGTTTTGTGACTTTGTGACTTTCAGTTGGTTACGTTCCTAATTGGTGGCCTCATCATTCGGTAACTAGCAGATGGGACTCTCTCATATACTGATCTCTACTTACGAACAGTCCTTTCTTAAGTGCCTATGGTATAGGCACCAAGTCCTTGGCTCCCCTCCACGATTTTACACACGGGTCTCAGTCGTGGAATCTGTGTGCCTTACACGAGGGGTGGCACCTCTCCCCTAGGAAACTGAAGCTCAGACAGAAGGAAGGAGACCCCTAAGATTCCAGACGTGGCCAGAATTCGAACCCTGGCCTCTGCCTTCTCAGTCGAGGCTCTTCTCGCCTCATGGAGCCCCAGGGGGCTTCCTGAAAACTCATAATGGAATCTTTGAACAGCTGCCCAAGAACGGATTTCAGATTTTCAGCCATTTTTCTCTTTTAATGGAGGCTCTGACTGCCTAGTTGGTTAATGGGTCCCAGGTTCTCCTAGGCCACTTAACTTCCTAATTTTCAAGCATTATCCATGGAGAAAATCCACTCTACAGAAGCTTATGACTTAATGAGCCTCAGTCAAAGTCAATCTCGAGCTGTGGGCCGCGGCTTTGATCGTTGTGATGGGTGTTTTGGTTTCCACCGCGGGGGGGCAATGGGGAAAAGGCTTTGCCCATGATTTATTTATCACTTCCTATGGCCGTGCTGTCGCCTGGCTCTCCTGGGAAGCCCAGTGCTCTTGCGGCTGCCCCACATTCAGCCTCAGCTTGAGCTGTGGGTCTCGACGTGGCCTGTGTGTGCCTCGTTTCTGGGAGGTTTTGCTCAGCTGGAAGGTGGCCAGGCGCTGGAACTGGAGACGCACACCTGGAGTAAAACCCTCTCTGCTTTCAGAGCAGCCGGTGTGGCTCCTTCTTGGTAGAACCAGCTCCTCCAGGGAGGAGGTATGTGGGGCCCACGTGCGTGCATGGTGTTTTTTCGGAGAGACCCACTGATAAAATATTTACATCAGTGATTTCATACCAAGTCCTGGTTTGTTTGTTTTAAAAGTCTTAACAACTCATCATGAGCCATGAGGATGCCGGCCTGTTAGTTTTTGGTTTCTTACTTGCAGTTTTCGTTTTTATGAGGAGCAAAGTAGCCTGCTGTGTAGGAGAAAACTGTTTCATGGTGTGGCTAATAAATGGCTGAAAATGCGGCGAGCTCCTGCTTGTGCAGCGCTTACTGTGTGCTCCGGGCACTGTCCTTTGTGCTTTGAGGTCATTTTCACTTGAATCCTCTCACGGTCAGCTAGGTAGGTTAAATTGTGTCCCCCAAAAAGATATATTCAAGCCCTAATCCCTGGTACCTGTGAATGCAGCCTTGTTTGGAAATGGCGGTCTTTGCTGATATAATTAGTTAAGATGCAGTTGGATTGGATTAGGGTGAGCCCTGAATCCGGTGGCTGGTATCTTTACCATAAGAGAGGACACACAGACACTCACAAAGGGAAGATGGCCGTGTGAAGACAGAGGCAGAAATTAGGGTGATGTAGGTACAAGCCAAGGAATGCCAAGGATTGCCAGCAGCCACCAGAAGCCAGGCAAGGATGGATTCTGCATCTTGACGTTGAACTTCTAGCCTCCAGAAATGTGAGTAGATTTCTGTTGTTTTAAGCCACCTAGTTTGTGGTGATTTGTTACCACAGCCCTTAGAAATAATACAGTAGGAATTACCTAGAAGGATTTTAACTCCATTTTACAGATGAGAAAATCGAGGCTCAGAGAGGTGTTAAGCATCTTGCCGCAGGTCACTCAGTTTATATAGGGAGACAGACAATTCAGGGATTGCACGATGGTGCCTGCTCTCAGGTCCGTGTGTTCGTTTTCACTTCAGAGTGGGCAAGGCGGTAACTTCCTGATGCCAGTTATCTAGGACACCTTAATGAGCAGTTTAGTCTCAGAGGGAGGTCGCCTGGTTGCGGTTTAGATCTGCCTCAGATCCTGGATATGGCCAGAAGTTTCCCGAATGACTCTGGGGGAGCACTTGCTTCTGTAGGGAGAGAGGGATGGGGGCCCAGGGACGGTGGATGAGGGAGGCTTCCTGGAAACACAGACATAGACGCAGTCTGGAAGGGGGATGTTGGTATTTCCTCTCTGCACTCATTTCCCTCTTTCCTGGACAGGTGGGTGACTTTGATTTCATTCGTTATCAAACTATATCCCAGGGATTGTGTTAGGCACTTGGGGATACTGAGTTGAATGAATAGTCTCTTCTCTCCAGGAGCTCAGTGGTGGGGAAGGACACTTGGAGGTATCCAAGATGATACTGGGATAAATGAGACTGCCTGTTCCAAAAGAGTCTGTTTTAGTTGAATGGTGTTGTGTGGCAAGGTGGCGGGTGACTTAGTGGTGTGTGTGTGTGTGCATGTGTGTGTGTGTTCATGCATGTGTATGCACTTGTTCATGCGTATGTGTTTAGCTCTGTTGCTTTTTATCTTTCTCGGAGGCTTGGAAATAGGCATGCTTGGAACGTATTTATAAATGTGAGTATTTTTGGCTGTTATTGCTGTGTTGAAACTCAAACTCAAATTCGATAACTTACTTTATTAACATGAAAACTGCATCGCTCAGGCATGCGTTATGCCTGTCGAGTGGCTTTCAGAGCCTGCTGGAGGTAGGTAATTGGACCCAGGCTCCCTCTCTTACGTGTTCCTCTGCTCATTACCCCATGGCCCACGATGACTGCTTCAGTTACTGAATTCAGGTGGGGGAAGGAGGAAGGCACTAAGAAGGATGCGCTCCCTCCTCTTAAGGATCCTTCCTGGAAGTCACACACTGAACTTGGGCTTACATACCATTGGCCAAAACTTAGTCACGTGGCCACATTCTGTGGCCAAGGTGACTGGGGAATGTGCTTAAATGAAATCAGGAGTCCTCTTAGTGATTAGAGACGGAAAACATATAATGGTGTGTGTGTGCGTGTGTCCGTGCACAGGGGCCAAGTATGAAGGGGAGAGGATCAAATTCCAGAATTTACTTCTGGAAACTTGTTTTATGAAAACTTATTTAGAGGGTGCAGGGGTATATTACGGAAAATATGTATCATTCTCTGGAGCAGCTGTGATAGAAGAAGAAGAGGTGTGCTGGGAGAGTACAGGTCGGGAGAGACCCAATAAGGTGCCTGTCTTAGTCTGTTCAGGCTGCTGTAACAAAATACCTTAGATTGGGTGATTTAGAAGCAATAGAAATTGATCACTCACAGTTCTGGGAACTGTCCAGGGAAGTCCAGGATCAAGGCGCCAGCAGATTTGGTGTCTGGTGAGGGCTCCCTGCCTCTTAGATGGCATCTTCTTGCTGTGTCCCCACGCGGTGGAGGGGACAAGGGCTCCTTCAAGCCTCTTTTATAAGGCACTAATCCCATTCATGAGGGCTCTGCTCTCATGACCTTACCAACTCCCCGAAGGCCCCACCTCTTAGCACAATCACATTGGGGATTAGATTTCAACACGTGAATTTTGGAGGGACACAAACACTCAGACCATAGCAGTGCCTTAAGGGGTGGGGTTAAGGAAAACAGATGGCAGTTTCAAACCTGAACCCCACGTCGATGGTCACCATGGCAGACACTCTGGGGTGTGGGTACTGATTTATAGGGCTGCGGCTGCTCATGTGAGTGGCTCCATGGAACGTGCTCCCTCCCGAGTGAGGCACAGTGGGGATCTTTTTATTGATTTGATGATGGCTTGTGATTCTCCAGAGCGATACAGGGTGAGCGGCTGGTTTAAAATTAGTAGAAGCTCTGGCTCACGTTTTTGGGAAGAAAGGAAATAGCACTGAAGCGTGTCTCCCATTGCATGAAAGGCAAAGTTCAAACCATAGCCATTTGTGAACTGAATTCCTGCAGGTTTCCATGCCGGCAGTACTTCCCTGCCCCAGCCAGCCCTGTGCAGGGTGGTCCAGGGTGGTTTGGGGCAGAGCAGCCTCATCATTCTGTTCGTAACATTTGTGTGACATGTACCCAGTACTGCTGTGGGTTAAATGTCTTCATGCACATGTCGCTTCTTGATGTACTAAGCTCCTGGGTCCAAGGTGGGGCTGTTTCTCACACATCTTTGGGTCCCCAGCTCTGCTCTGCTTGGTACCCATGGTTCCGACCCAGTTCCCCAGATGAGTGCCCCTCTGTGTGAAAGCGTGTCCCTGTTTTCTTAGTCTCATGATCTCACCCAAGCAGGAGGCATTGCTTTACCTAGAGCAAATTATTGAGCTGGAAAAGACTGTTAAAAGGTAAATTGATCACCAGCTGAGTCCAGGATAGTCAGCTCATTGAGACATTTGAATTTTAACACCCGCATTCAGAGTTGTTTTTCTAACAGTCCACGTGCTTTCGGTTAGCGGAGGAAAGAGGAGTTCTTGAAGCTTAAATTATGCTTATCCATCAAGGGGCACAGCTATTGGTGTGTTGCTTCCTTGAACTTGGGCTCATTTTGGATTTTGTTGAATGGTTTTACACATTTCTCCATTATTAGTGAATGCTAGAATCTCAAATTTGAAAAAGATTCTTTAATAAGGGCTGTCTGTTCTCAGCCATTTTCTTGCATTTTCTCTTGTATTCAAGTTGTTTTTCTTTCCACACGTTGAAGAATGCTCCACTCCAGATCTGGGGTGTCTGCCTAGAGTGTTGGTTTCATAGCCATGATGGAGAAAGACAAGAAGCAGCAGACGCAGTCCATAGGAAACTGGCCTGGTTGCTAATCGTGGTGGTGGGCACCGGGAAGCAGGATGTGTGGTTTCTGCTTTCAGTGCACCGCAGCTGAGCGGGACCTGGGCTCCCAGATGGGACAGTGCTGTGTTAGAGTTTGGCCACAGGCTAGACCAGGCAAGGCGGAAGGGCTTTCTGAGAGGTGTTTGCAAGAAAACACCCAGCTGTATTTCCTTAATTTGCTGCTTGATTGTCTTGGCTAGCTCTGGACTCATCCAGCCTGTGACCTCTCTGACTTTGGGAACTGTAGATGCATTTTTTTTTTAGCCCCAGGATGCTGTTGGTAGGAGGGCGCTGGGGTCTCTGAGAAGGTGCTGGGGTATGGTGGAGTTCCCTTCCTGAGGGCGGCTGTGGGTTGGTCCCCTTGAGGCAGGGCGTTGCTAGAATTGGACTTCTTAGGTTAGCAGAGCTTTGAGTGTTGAAACCCTGAGTCTCACCCCTGAGTCTCAGAGCTTCCGGGGTCCATTTGTTTCAGGTTTTTGGACTTCCTTTGCTTCTTCTGAAGGCATTGGGATAAGCATAAAATTAAAATCGAGTCAGCTTCGTTCCTATGTACCGTGCTTGAAAGGCAATTTATAAGATACCCTGGACCTTGTTGTAGCCCTTTGCCAAGAAATGTGGTTGTCGTACCTGGGACAAGGTTGTTGAGCCAGTGGCATCTCCTGAGGACGCCTCTCCTGGTCTTTTGCTTTCAGCCGGGCTTGAAGCTCTTCTGCCAGATACGTCCTCTTCCCTTCTTATGGGCCAACCGTTGAGCAGTGCAGAGCTTCATCAGGACTGTTGGAGAAAGCCCTTTATCTCTTTTCTGGAAGCATCTAAGTGGGCTGTATATGTTCTTGTCTTGAAAATAACAAGGTGATGGAAATTTTTAAAACATGGGGCCTCTTAATTGAGCCTTAATTTCCGTTGGAGTATTTTTATAAGATTTATAACTGTGTTTAGTAGCTCTCTAATGATATTGTCAATTTGCATAATGCTGATGATCCAGGCAATTCAAAGTAATTTATAGCTGTCTCTTCATTACCAGGTGGCGGATATTATCCCCATTTTATTGCTGGGGAAATTGAGGCTTCATATAGAGAAATAAATAACCCATAGAAAGTCAAACCACAGAAAGGCATTACTGCTCTGGCATTTCCTGCTTCCTTTACAACACTGGCTTTATTGGGACGGGCATGCTCCTATTAGGGAACTAATCCGCTGGCCAATGAGTTAGTTGGTTTGAGTTATTTCTTTCGGAAATGGGATTTCTGATTCCTTTTATATATGTAACATGGAAATTCTGGTTCATTTAGCTCCCTGCTGTGAGGGTTAATGATTGAACGTGAACTTTGTTAAACAGGTTGGGAGAACGACACTCTGAGAAATGTGATTTTATTAATGATAAACTTGGATTTTGCTACGGAGTGTTTTTCAGTTTTCCAACTGTGAATGACACAGGTGCTGGTGCTGAACCCTTGTCTGCTCACTCCCCGTCTCCCCCAGCAAAGGGCTGCTGTTGTATACGCCCCCCCACAAACCAGATGTTTTGAAATAGCTTGTTACCAAACCGCAATTATTACATAATACTTTATAACATTAAAACATCAGTGAAAGGCATTTATAACTATGAGAGTTTCCAATCAAAGGAAGTAGTTTTTGTTACCACACAAATGTGTTTTGATTTTAGCCCAAGAACAAAGATACTACTTGATGTGTCAGTTGCCCAACATTTAGGCAAGTGGACAGTTTGCCTTGCTGCTTTTGAATTAGTCTTGGGAACCTCTGGCACCCCCAGCGGTCTGGGGACCTCAGTGTGGAAGCTAGTTTTGGAGACCCTTGGCCATTGCTGACCCCCAGGGGAGTCAAGGCATTATCCTGTGGATTTTCATTTTCTGTTGTTTGGAGGAAATCTCATGTACATGAAAAGGAAAAAAAAAAATGCAGGAACCTTTCTCTCTGAGGCCATGATCTATACAGAGCTGTGACTTGGAGCTTACATTTTCTTTTCTCCATGCTCAAGGTCATTAGGTCACACGTTGGGGAAATACAGAGGGCAATGGAGAGGCTCAGTCCAGGGGTCAGGGAGAGGGTTTTATGGTGAGAGCCAGTGCTCTGCAGGTAGAGCAACTTGGGATCAGAACTTTGCTCTGTTTCTCAGCTGTGTGGCCTTGGCCATGTCACACAACCTCTCTGGTCTCAGTTTCTTTATTTGCAAAGTGGAGGTAATAACTACCTCAGTGGGTAGTTGAGAGGATTAAGTGGGGTAATATTTGGAAAAAAAAAAAAGGAGTGCCACACGCTTTTAATACTAAGAACAAAAAATAACTCATGGAGATCTCAGATCCTGATGGCAGGTGCACACCCTGATGAAAAAGTTTGTTTTTAGATCTGCAGATTTTTTTTTTTTTTAAAAAATATGCTTCTCTCATGTTCATTGAGATGGTCCTAATGTTGTGACCTTCACCCCTCCCTTTGCAGAGGGAGCTCAATTTCAGTGGGGCTCTCTCTTTGCCTGAAGTTTGCCCAAAGCCACCGTTGGCAGGATGAACTTAGAAATCCAAGGGTACTTGGCATCTCCCACCAGGCTGGCGTTTCCTTGGCTTTAGCTGTCAGCAGGAGCAGCTGTGGGTCTGCTTAGCCCAGGCTGTGAACGCGGCGTGTGGGTGGGTGTTCGAGGCATACTTTGTCGCATGTCAGAAAAGCTGTGTTTTCCACTTTTGGTTGTTCCACTGAAAGCTGAAGGACGTTTACTTGCTTGGCTGGGTGGCCTGGGAGCCGGAGCTCCTGGGACTCTCCATCGGCTGCTTTGTTTCCCCAGCTGTTGTGGGTCTCAGCCCTTAGTCCCACACTCAGGGCCGTTGTGCGCCTGCACTCAGGAGCGGCACTGGATTAGCTTCCTGGAGCTGCCATAACAAAGTCCCAAGACTGGGTGGCTTAAACAACAGAAATTTATCCTCCCACAGTTCTGGAGGCCAGAAGTCCAACATCACGGTGTTGGCAGGGCTGGTTCCTTCTGTGGGTTGTGAGGGAGAAGCTGTTCCATGCGTCTCCCTAGCTTCTGGTGGCTTCCTGGTACTCCTTGGCACCCCTTGGGTTGTAGAAGCATCACCGTGGTCTCTGCCTTCATCTTGACATGATGTTCTTCCTGTCTCTGCATCTTCATCCCCCTGTACGAATCTGTTTCTGTGTCCAGATATCCCCCTTTTTATAGGAATGTAAGTCCTGTTGGATCAGGGCCCACCCTGGTGACCTCATTTTAACTTGATCACCTTTGTAGAGACCCTGTCTCCAAATACGGTCATATTCTGAGGTACTGGAGGTTAAGACTTCAGCATATTTTGGGGACACAGTACAGCCCATCACTAATAACCTGTTCGCTGATTTGCAAAGAGTAACCTACTCATCAAGCCATGGACTTGCTGTGTATGCCCAGAAGGGGTGCCTTTGAAAAATTCACCTCGGGGCACGCCTGGGTAGCTGCCACCCGCCCCACAGATCTGTCATCCTCCTTCCCCTCTTGCCACCCATGCCCTAATGCAGCCCGAGGACAGCTCAGCTCTCTCCATGGTGGTCTTGTCCTCTGAATTTGCAGCACTCATATCTGTTCCATTCCTTTCCCAAGGCCGTTGCTCCGGTACAACCCTGCGACATTTCTCGTGTCTGTGGTTGGGCGTGGTTGCTGCTTTTAAACTAGTCTTGGGGGAACCTGCTCGAACATTTCATAGAGTTGAGCCTTAGTTCTTCACCTCCTTTGTAAGCACTTTGAAGACGAGGACCATATCTTTCCTATATTGGGTATGTTGGGTTAAATAAAATATATTATCAAAATTAATTTTACCTCTTCCTTTTTACTTTTTTGTAATGTGGCTACTAGAGGCATTTAAATTGCATAAGTGGCATGCGTTCTATTTCTGTTGGACACCGCTGGTTACTGCTCTCTCCCTGTATCCGTACGACACACTGCGTGGATTTGGCTGGGCTGCGAGGCTGGATTCAGCGTTGAGGGCTGGGGAAGGAGGGGGGCATGGCGTGCTCTGACTGGCTAGCTTACCTTCCAGATGGCAATGCTCAGACCCCTGTAGAGGGCTGGAGTGGTTGAATGGTGGCCCCCCAGAAGGTACATCCACCCAGAATCTGTGAATATGACCTTATTTGCAAAGAGGGTAATTAAATTAAGGATCTTGACATGAGATCATTCTGGATTATCTGGGTGGGCCCTAAAACCAATGGACAAGTGTCTTTACAAGAAGAGGAACAGTTTACTAATTATGAGGGGTTTTTTTTCCTGCTTGATGAGACATCTGCTGTCTTCTTTGTGCTCGTTAAGTACTTGTTGAAATGGATAGCTCCATTTTTGGGTAAACAGCATGACATGCTGGTTTACCTAGAGATTTTGGGCTCCCACCAAAAACTTTAGAAAAGGCCCTCACGATACTGTTAATAATCGCAAGATAAACATCTTCAGCCCCATGTGCAACAGACTTACTTGGCCAGTGTTTGTGTTTAGGGGAAGAGAAGGAACATTTGTTGACCGTCTACAGTGCATCAGGCGCTCTTTGCATAGTCACTTTAGTTAATCCTCACGCTAGGCTTGTGAAGTGGTTTATTGCCCTGGTTTATAGAGAAGGGATCGGTGTCTCTGAGAGGCCAACGGACTTGTCCAGGGGTGCACAAGTCAGTGGGAGAGCTGAGTCCCACCATCCAAGCCACTTTCAGTATCCAGAGACTTTTTCTCCAAGGAAATCTGTACATCAAAGCTAATGTGTAAAATAGGTAGTCTGAGCTGCTTGGGTTAGGTGGGAGCTGGGTGGGGTGAGGGGTGGGTTGGGGGGTAAGCTTTGTGCCCCTCCCCCGTGCCCCCACTTCCAAGCACGCTCAGAGGCATCCCTGCAGCGCCGGGGATGCACACTGTTGCTCTTTGGTGCCTCCCACGTCCTGCCTCTCTCTGGTTCTGCAGATCCCTCTTGCAATTGTTGCTTGAGTTAGTAACCGTCCAGCGTTTGGAGCTTGTCCTTGTAGTTAGGAAGTGGAGAGGGTATTTCTGCAGATCCTGTAAGGTGGCCTTGCTGAGGTGGTGGGACTTTCTGGAGACTGGGATGGTGATGCTGAAACTCTGCCCTGGGGCCTTTTAGCTCTTGGGCTGTAGGCAGTCTCTGGGTCCCTGGGGGAAGGCAAAGGTGGGAGATACTTCGGTGGAGTTCAATTTATGTCATGAGATGCAGCAGAATCTAGGCTGGGGTTTGCCCAAGGACAGGGGCAGGGGACAGTACCCTGAAGCCAGCCTGGAAGGATGGGTATTTAATGGGAGGCTATGTTGATGAGTTTGTGTGAGAATGCTGGCCTTTCTCATGAGAGATATCCATATACCAAACATTTGTTGGACTCAGCATTGAGGTCCGTAAAGGGCCAGGGACCACACAGAGAAGGCAGAATCTCTGCTCCTTAAAGAGCCATTCTGGGTGCAGCTGGATGGTGCCTAATTATCTCTAGGAAGAGGCCCAATTCTGAAAACACTCCCCATGTGCAATGCCCTGTATAGGTTATAGGAGAAAGAATTTATTTCATTTTGTTTTTTGTATCCTTTTGGTATAGAGGGAAGGCAATCATTTGAACAGAACTTGTATAATATATTGTAAACTTCTGTCCACCAGAATATTCTTGATGTTCAGGTTCAAAGAATTATGTTGTTTTATCTTGAAATTTAACCTATTGTTTATGGTAATGTGCCCATGAAAGGACATGTGTTAGATAATGTATTAGGATAGGATAGTTCTTTGCTGGAGTAACAAATTTCCCCAAAAGTTTCACACATAGAAGCCTGTTTCTCACTTACACAAAGACCCCTGCAGATTGGATGGCAGGAGTCTCTACTTCTCATAGATCGAGGCTCCACCGTCTGGAACATGGCCTCAGCAGAGCGAGAGATTGCAGGAGCTGTTGTTGGTGGTTCTTCTGTTCTTTACTCTGAACGTGAGACACGTCACCTGTCCCCATGTTCCATTAGCCAAGACTAGTCACGTGGCTCTGCCTCACCTGGGAAATGGGGAGCCTGTCCGATGAGTACCACTCTGCCACAGCTAACACAGAGCACACTGTTGGTGATTAGTTCATTGACTCTGAGTAAAAGCCCCGGCGTGAGTAGGTGATTGGACCCATTTATTTGATGAGAAAATGAAGGCTTGAGCTCCTCAAAGTCAAGGGCTGCATAAGCTCTCACAGCAGGCTGTCTGCCTCACATTTTTCTCAGCACTCAGCAAATGTTGGTTGACTTTTTGGTCTGATTCACAGGGCTGCTCCTCTTCCAATAGTCTTGCTAAATGGAGTTGTCTCCTAAAGAGAATGTTCATGCCACCCGTGGTGGAGGTGGATCAAATACCAGCCAAGACACATTTCTGCATTTTATTAGCAAGAAACTACTGAAGTCTCTGCATTTTTTTTTTTTTTTAGGGATCATCTCCTTAAAAGCTTCTCATAGAAAAACCACTCTGCAGACACAATGGAAAATTCTGTGCCTGTTAGCAAGTAGCTAGTGCTTGGGCTTTATTAGGAGTTAGATAGCCTAGGCATGAATCCTGGATCCCACACTTGCTCTCTATGTGATTTCGTACTAGTGACTTAGTTTTTCCATCAAGGGGATGAAAATGCATAACTGGTACTGAGGATTTTATTCATAATTGTAGTGGTTCCCTAGGGCAGCTGTAACAAATTCCTACCGACTGGGTGTTTGAAAACAACAGAAAGTTTACTTGCTCACAGTTCTGGAGGACAGAAGTTGGAAATCGAGGTGTTGGCAGGGTCGATTCCTTCTGGAGGATCTGAGAAGAATCCAGGCCTCTCTCCTGGCTTCTGGTGGTTGCAGCAATCCTTGGCATCGCTTGGCTTGCAGCTGTGTAATTCCGATCTCTGCCTCCGTCTTCCACGTGGCGCTCTTCCCTGTGACTCTGTTCACGTTTCCCTCTTATAACACTAGTCATTGGATTAGGACCCACGCTGATCCGGTATGACCTCTTCTTACCTTGATTATATTTGCAAAGACCCTCTTTCCAACTGAGCTCACATTCACAGGTGTTGGAGGTCAGGCCTCGAACACATTTTTCTGGAGGACTCAGTGCTAACCTCAGTAGCATGGTCAAGTACTAACACAGGACCTACACATGGTAGGCCTTCAGTAAATACTAGTTGCCATTACTTTTCTGTGTAGAGCGTTTGGAAATACCAGCCTGAAACTTTCTAACTGAATTTTGCTGTCCTTTCAGACCATCAAGCTTACGATATTGATGAAACCAGAACATTTTCTGTTGTTCTTTGGTAATGCACGGCCTTTATTTGCACTAGGATGCTCTTCTAGGGTGTGTATAAGAGCTGCCGTGCATCTCAATTACAGAATATATGGCGTTTGGATTTTGAGTGACTTTAGCCCAGTGCTGTCATGGTTTCCTCCGGGCACTTTTGTCTCACTTAACAATGCAAAACAGAAACTGCACACAAATGGTTACCCAACATTAGGCCTGTTGTTATTGCTTCTTTTACCTCCAGGGACCCAAACTGCAGAAGCTTATTCACTGCAAGGCAACGAGGGCTCTAAATCTCTTGCCTCCATATATTACATCCCGTATTACACTTGAACATGGCGAAATTAATTGTGGCCAAGGCAGGGAAGACAGAAAAAAACCTATAATGGTTTATCATATTTTGCAGGCTTTGTGAGGGCCATAAATTTGAGGCATCTAGTAATTGTACTTATTCCTTAGA
This sequence comes from Propithecus coquereli, assembly GCF_000956105.1. Taxonomy (NCBI): domain Eukaryota; kingdom Metazoa; phylum Chordata; class Mammalia; order Primates; family Indriidae; genus Propithecus; species Propithecus coquereli. The sequence continues at coordinate 1,326,493 of NW_012148619.1, read as the reverse complement.
TTTCACAAATTTGTCAAGTTCCCTTTCTGTGATGGTGACAGGTGTTTCCAGACATCTGGATCTCTGTTGTTTGTAGTAGAAATGAGGGCGGTCGTGGGCATGTTCCCAGTGTCACAGACCACTGCAGAGATGTCCCTTGCAAGCTTCTTTGGTTACATGGCTGTTAGTAGCTGAATTATTAATGCAGGTTTGCTGGTGGAGGGAGCTGCTTTTGACCGTCGCCTCTCCTCTTACATCAGCTCTTTAATAGCTGCAATTGTAGGAGTCACATTCCATGTGAAGCAGTTCATAAATTGAATAGTTGTCTGTGTGTATGTGTGTGGCCGGGGAGGCCCAGAGTCCTGGCCCCTGACTACGGCTGTATGCTTGTGAGCACCCTTTGTCTGAAACCTTGTGATGTAGGAATTTACATCTTGGGAAGGGAGCTGGTAAACAAAGAGATTTACCCATCACGAATTCTCCTGAGAGCTCAGCAAGTCCTGTTGGCATGGAAGTGCCTCCTGTTTCAGTCTATCTGGGCAATGGAGATGTGTATTTCAAAGGTTGAAATTCTCCGAAATGATCGGTTCTTCAAGATGACAGGGAAGCGGTTTTGGCCACTGAGATTTGTAGGTGGCTGCACGAACAAGAATGCAACGTTGATTTGATGGTCTTTGTTTCCTTTTCCAAAGCCAAAGTCCATGAATTGATTAAAAAAAAAAAAAAATCACAGCATGGTATAATGATCCCTCAGTAACCCTGAAGCCCAGGTTGAAGTGGCTTCAAACTTTGTTGATAATGACCCATAGGAACACATTTATAAGTCCCCACAAAAATTTGTACCTGAATGGTTCACAGTAGTGTTATTCATAATAACCTGAAAGTGGCAACAGCCCACATGTCCATCAGCAGGTGAATGGATTAAAAAAATGTGGCATATCCATACAATGGAATATTATTCAGCCATTCGAAGGAACAAAGTTCTGATACCGGCTGTTAACACAACGTGAAAGAACCTTGAAAACATGATGCCACGTGAAAGAGGCCGGTTACACAAGACCACATACTTTATGATTCCATTTATAGGAAATGTTCAGAATAGGCAAAGCCATGGAGACGGAAAGTAGACTGGTGGTTTCCTAGGGTGGGGAGTGGGGGGAGGGTTTGGGAAGAAGTGGGAAGCGCTAATGGATATGGGGTTTCCTTTTGGGGTGGCGGAGTGTTCTAACATTGATGTGGTGATGGTTGCGCAACTTTGTGAATATACTAAAAGCCATTGACTTGTTTACTTTAATGGGTGAATTGCATAGTATGTGACTTTTATCTCAATAAAGCTGTTAAAAATCACATTTACATTGCAAACTAGAACAATTAGATCAAGTTAAATCAAAACCTATTCTTTCTGTGTCTGATGCATTCTGATTTATTCTAATCTGTTCCATTCCATTTCTTTAAAAGTTGCTGGACCTGAGCCACAATATTGAATCCATAATCTATTTATAGATTCCTTTCCATTGTACAGATGAAAAACTGACTCCTGAAGCCTAAGAAGTGAGTGCAGGGTTACACAATTTATTAGTGACTGAGCTGAGACTTCGTACTGGGTCTTCTGACTCTCATTTCACTGTGCTTGCCAAGAGGCTGGGCGTTCTTTTCATTAATAAAACATTGAGCAAAGTTGAGGGTTAAAAAAAGCTACTGGCAATGAATAGCCTCCTTGTAAACACCTTCAGATGGCACCTGGAGTGGTCAGGACAGAGAAGGGCTGGCTGCATGTTTTTGCATCGAGCATAGAATTCAGTGCATGACACCCCGCGTCACCTCAGCTTACAGAGGAGGCCCTATTTGTTTATTTTTCAGGCAACGATGCTATTTTCTCAGCATTGCAGAATAAAAGCATTAGAAATTCCTAGCTGCCTGCCATTTAGCCTACTTGGCTTGTAACCCTTTGGATGAAAGTAAAATTTGAGGTAGGGGATAATAGAAAATTAGGAAAATACATACAGGAAATTAGGGAGAAAAGAAGAGCTGGTGTTCCTCTGCAGCTCTCGAGTCAGCCAGTTGGCATCAGTTAATTGTGCCCTGACTACGCAGCCCTGGCCAGAGATGCAAAGAAGAGAGAATTTTTACTGGGGTAAAGGATGGGCTACCAAAGTGGTCCTGGGTTGGTCCAGATGTGTTACGTATTCTCAGTAGAGAGAGGATTCATTCCGAGGAATTACGAGCTGAATCATATCTGTGATCCCTTCCCTTCCAATGTCTGGGACAGGCCATTTCATGGCCAGGGCTGTTTTTTTCACCGGGTTTTGCTTAACAGTTGGAAAAAACACTCTACTTCCTTAGTTAATTATGTGCATAAATATTTGCTTCTCCCTAGCAGAACCATTTCCTGTGTTAAAAAGGACTCATATAGATTTAAAGGTTTTCTTTTCTCCAGCCCTTAATGAATTCAGTGCTGGTAAAAGGTGCCCATCTCTGGAACAGAAAAGCCTCTGTTTAGTCAGGGGTCCAAGAGCTGAGGGTCATCGGAGCAGAGTTGGGAGGAGGAACAGCCTGTCCTTCCACGAGTCTGGACTTCGGCAGGGTTTCAAGGGCCCGCCCCCTTCATAGCCAGGAGGAAATCTGCCATTGGCTGGTTTTCATGACGGCAGTGAGCACAGGCACACCTTGTAGATACGCAGGTTCGGTTCCAGACCACCACAGTGAAGCAAATACTGCAATAGAGCGAGCCAACATGCATTTTTTGGTTTCCTCCGTGCATATAAAAGTTATGTTTACTAAACTGTAGTCTACTAAGTGTGCAATAGTATTATGTCTAAAAAGCAATGTACGTACCTTAATTAAAAAATCCTTTATTGCTAAAAAGCAATAAAGATCACCTAGCCTTCTGTGAGTTGTCATTGTTTTGTTGGTAGAGGGTCTTGCCTCGAGGTCGATGGCTGCTGACTGATCGGGGTGATGTTTGCTGATGGTTGGGGCGGCTGTGGCAATTTCTTAAAATCAAACCACAGGAAGGTTTGCCACAGCAATTGACCCTTCCTTTCATGAAGAATTTCTCTGCAGCATGTGATGCTGTGTGATAGCATTTTACCCATAGTAGAACTTTGAAAATTGGAGTGAGTGCTCCCAAATCCTGCCACTGCTTTATCAGCTAAGCTTATGGAATATTCTAAATGCTTTGTTGTCATTTCAGCAATGTTTGCAGCATTTTCGTCAGGAGTACATTCTATCTCAGGAAACCACTTTCTTTGCTTATCCGTAAGTAGCAACTCCATTTGGTTTTTATCTTGAGACTGCAGCAATTCAGTCTTCAGGCTCCACTTCTCATTCTAGTTGTCTCGTTATTTCCACCACATCTGCAGTTGCTTCCTCCACTGAAGTCTTGGAGCCCTCAAAGTCATCCGTGAGGGTTGGAATCAACTTCTTCCAAACTCGCGTTCATGTTGATATTTTGTCCTCCTCCCATGAATCACGAATGTTCTTAATGACATCTAGAATGGCGAATGCTTTCTGGAAAGTTTTCAATTTACTTGGCCCAGATTCATCAAAGGAACCACTGTCTATGGCAACTACAGCCTTACAAAATGTGTTTCTTAAATAATAAGACATGAAAGTGAAATGACTCCTTGATCCATGGGCTGCAGAATGGATGTTGTGTTAGCAGGAAGGAAAACCGCGTTCATCTCCTTGTCCATCTCCATCAGAGCTCTTGGGTGACCAGGTGCATTGTCAATGAGCAGTAGTTTGAAAGGACTCATTTTCTGAGCAGTAGGTCTTAACAGTGGCTTAAAATATCTAATAAACGATGCTGTAAATACATGTGCTGTCACCCAGGCTTTGCTGTTTGATTTGCAGAGCACAGGCAGAATAGAATCAGCATAATTCTCTTAAGGGCCTAGGATTTTCAGAAAGGTAAATGAGCATTGATTTTAACTACAGTCACCGGCTGCATTAGCCCCTAACGAGAGAGTCAGCCTGTCCGATGAAGCCTTGAAGCCAGGCATTGATTTCTCCTCTCTAGCTATGAAAGTTCTAGATGGCATCTTCTTCCAATAGAAGGCTGTTTCGTGCACACTGAGAATCTGTTGTTTAGTGTAGCCACCGTCATCAATGATGTCAGCTGGATCTTCTGGATAACTTGCTGCAGCTTCTACATCAACACTTGCTGCTGCACTTTGCACTTTTGTCGTAGAGACAGGCTTCTTTTCTCAAACCTCACGAACCAACATCTGCTATCTTCAAACTTTTCTTCTGCAGCTTCCTCACCTCTGGCAGCCTTTATAGAATTGATCTTCTATCCAAACCACTAAAACGTCTTCCATACCAGCATTAAAGCTGTTTTGCTTTCTTATCACTGGAGGAGCACTTTCCGTTGCCTTCGAGAATTTTCCCTTTGCATTCGCAACGTGGCTGACTGGTGCAAGAGGCCTCACTTTCCACATGCTCCCCTCACTAAGCTTGATCATTTCTAGCTTTTGATTTAAAGTGAGAGACGTGACTCTTGGACACTTAGAGGCCATTATAGGGTTATTAATTGGCATAATTTCAATAATGTTGTGTCTTAGGGAATAGGGAGGCCCAAAAAGAAGGAGAGAGACCAATCAGTGGGGTAGTTGGAGGTTGCACACTTATCTATTAAGTTCGTTGTCTTATGTGGGTGTGGTTCGTGGCACCCCAAAATAATTACGATAGTGACATCAAAGATCACTGATCACAGATCAGCATAACAGATATGATAATAATGAAAAATTTGACAGATTGCGAGGATTACCTAAACGTGACAGACACATGAAGTTGGCACGTGCTGTTGGAAAAATGGTGCCAATACACTTGCCTGATGCAGAGTTGCCACCAACCGTGAAGTTGTAAAAGGCGCAATACCTGTGAAGCACGATAAAGTGAAGTGCAATATTCTGATTCAAGCAGTGGAGACAGAGTTAAAAAGAAAACAACAGCAACAAAAAGTGAAACACAATGAAATGAAGTGTGCCTGCACACTGTTTCAGTGCCAGGCGGAGATCTGTTCCTTAGACCAAGAACCGATGTCTTTCCTTACCCGATTGAGAGGCCGGGGCAAGGAGCACGCTGAAGGGGATCGAAGTGCAGATATAAGGGATAGTGAACAGAACAGTAACGGTGAACTGTTTTTGGTTCAGTGTGCCGGGCCCTGTGCAAAGTGTGCATTGTCTCATTCAGACTCTCCCAACATCCCAGCACAGTAGCTGGGATACTGACAAACTTGGGCAGACCTGGTTTGAGTCCTGGCTTCTCCCTGTGCTCCCCGTATACCTTTGGGAATGTCGTGTCTGCCTTCCGAAGCCAGTTTCTGACCTGTCAAATGAAGATAGTAATGTCCTTGCCTCATGGGATGATGGCCAATTGAAAATAAGGTAATGCTTGCACAATACTTGGCAAACAAAATGACCTATAGTATGTCCTCAAAAAATGATAGCTATTTTTGTGATTAGGTATGGTTATTCCCATTTTACAGATCAGGAAAGTGAGGCTTGAACAGGTTAGGTAACTTGCTCACGGTTCACAGCCACAAATTGTGGGGGGCCCGGGCTTGAGTTCAGGTCTGTCTGACCCTGGACCTCCTGTTTTTACCCCATCCTCTCCTCACTGTCATCTGATGAGTGGCTGAAGATGTCAGCTTTAGAGAGGATCACAGACCCACTGGTGAGGGCGCTGGGTCTGTGCTGCCTTTTTAGCTTCAAAGTTCTTCTCCAGGAGGGAGTCAACTCACCCAGGTGACCCCAAGGAGCAGGAGCAGGGTGTTCGCTGGAGGAGGACGGTCATGCAGCAGGTTAGCACGGAACTGCCCAGGCCATTGCCTCTCGCTTCCTCCTCCCTCTAACCCCAGAATTACCGAGGTTGAGAAGGTGTCTTCCACCTACTTTTTATAGAACTCTGAGCCGACTTTTGCTTGTGCAGATGCTTTCGTCATCCGTTTTCAATATGTGTCTGCCTTTTGTTCCTGTTGTCTGTTGAAGATTACAACCTGTCATGGCAGATAAAGGCCCTTTTCCTCCTCTCTCTTCTCTGATGCTTGCGAACACTCCTGGTGGCTAATGGGCATTGGATGCACCAGCCGGACAGAACCCACACGTTTAATACTAGACCGATTCTCCGAGGCCTTCCCCGCCAGGCCCCTTCAGCCATGGCCTGTTCAGTCCTCATCGGGCTTGTGTGTCAACTGTGGGAAGTGACTCAGAGCCTGCTGGGCAAGCTGATTTAAAACAAACAACAGCAAAAGGGAAAACAATCCTAGAGTGAACCTCTGGAGAGGAGTATCCTGGATTCCCCTGGAAACTGTCCTCTGTGGTTCCGGGAGGTCAAAGAGGGGAGCGTGAGGGTCTGTGGCTTGTAAAGGCTGCACATCTCTAATTGGGGTCTTGGTCTGATGGCTCCAGGAATCCTTCAGATTCGCTGTAGTAATAGTAATAGCAATTTAAAGTGGGCTCATTACTAGAGCAGTTATTGCTTTTGTTCAGAATGGTCCATCTAAGTCAGGCCCTATTAAAGAGAGCAATTTAACTGACACTTAACGTCTTTAGGGAGATAAATTATCCTTTGGCTTGGTCACCTCCACTTTGAAATTTGATCGTTGGTATGAGCCCCGGGAGAGCAGTTCGGGCAGATGCATTTGTTCCTGTGGGCCCACATCTCAGTCATTTGTTCAGCACGCATTTAATGAGGACCCACTCTACTCCTGACACTGCAAAGCCCCGGATATATGATAACAATGAAGATGACGTGGCCCCGCTTTTGAGGAGCTCACAGCTTTTATTCAGTTATGAAAAATTGATTGCACACCTACTGTGTGCGAAAAGCCCTGTGCTTGGTGTCGTATAGGAGACAGGTTAGTGGCAGAATGTGTGTGGGGCCTTTATGATCTGTGTGAAGGACGGACTCGCAGTCAGTTAACAGGGTGCAGCCTAGAGCTGAATGTATGTTCTAAGGGAGGTGCAGGAAACACGGCGAGCCTGAGGATGGAGAGATTGCTTCACCTGGTTAGATTGGGGAATCTTCGCGGTGGAGGTGACATTACACATCCTCGAAGGATGTCCCTCTGGTGCGAGTCAGCCAGATTGCCTGCAGGAAGAGGGTTTACAGCAGGGCTGCTCCAGGCCCTGGGTGCAGCCAGAAACCTCTCCGGAACAGAGGCTGCCTCTCCCCATCTCTCTGGCCACGTGCATGGTCACGCTCCTGGTGTTCTCTGCCGTGCAAAGGCACAGCAGCTGTGTTCTCATCCTACCCACTGCGTCCTCCAGGCTTCATGTCTACGGCCATTCCAGTCCCGAGGCTTCCTCATGCTCTTCCAGCTCAGCTCCTGTGGCTAACCGGCCAGCTGCACCCTAACCCTAAAGATCTGAAGCGGGGAATGGGTGTCACCTGTTCATCTTTTCTGGGCACTGCACACACGTCACTGGGCCCCTGCAGTCCCTTCTTGGACTGGAGACCCTCCTTTGGCACAGTCAGCAGTAGCCACAGTCCAACACAAGTGACGATGGTAACCTGCTCCTCAGGGCCTGGGCACAGCACTATCTAGGAAGGGTGAGCCCTGCAGCCTATGGAACCAGCAGTGTCCTGCAGAGAAGGTCTCTGTGCCTATGAGGACACGTGCAAGGATGTTCACCGTTGCAATACTAAACATTGGAATGGGCGAGTTGCCCATCTCAGGGGACTGAGAAGATAAGATGTAACTACTATGAAGTGGAATGCTATCCAGCAGTGAAAACGAATAGTCTAGATATTCACACACTGGTGTGGATGAACCTCTAAAGAAACTTAAAGTGGGAAAAGGGAAGGATCTCTATGGTATAATGCCACTTGAGTTTATTTTAAAACTACACAAAATAGTTTGTATATACACACACGCTACATTGTGTATGTATTTGTAGATATGTGTAATACATATACACTATATAGTGCAATGTGTATATATAATATGTACACGCAACATATATAGTGTTTCGTGTCTGTTCACACACACACACACACACACACACACACACACACACTTGTATGTGGTAAAAGTAGAAAACAGGCCAGGTGTGGTGGCTCGTGCCTGTAATCCTAGCACTCTAGGAGGCCAATGTGGGAGGATCGTTTGAGCTCAGGAGTTCAAGACCAGCCTGAGCAACAGTGAGACCCCATCTCCACAAAAAATAGAAAAATTAGCCAGACATGGTGGTGTGTACCTGTAGTCCAGCTGCTTGGGGGAGGCTGAGGCAGAAGGATTGCTTGAGCCAGGAGTTTGAGGCTGCAATGAGCTATCATGACGCTACCACACCCTAAGCTGGGGCAACAGAGCAAGACTCTGTCTCAAAAAAAAAACAAAAACAAAAACAAAACAGTAGAAAACAAGTGGAAAAGAAGATATACACCAGGATTGTGGTTACCTCTGGAGAAGCAACGAAAGGAATGGGAAGATAGGTGGGAGGGTGCTCTTCAGATATAATGATTTCATTATATGAAATAATGATGGCAGAATACTAATATTTGTCAATTTCAGAGTCTGATTACATGAGCATTTATGATGTTAGTAATACTTCTTTATATGCTTGAAATATTTCCTGTTGTTAAGAAAGTATGTCTAGAGAGTGGGAGGTTATCTGGGGTGTCTGGAACTTAGTTTATGGGGAGGAAATGTCCCGGATGATAAAAGTAGGAAGGTAGATGGGACCTTGGTCGTGCAGGCTGTGAGTCTGCTAGCTGGGGAGACACAACGTGGAGATAGTGACTTGACGTGCCCTCGCTGTGGAGAGAGACGGAGAGGGAAGGAGCCTGGGGGCCAGGAGGTGGGGAGGAGGCTGCTGTCGTGGTCCAGGCAGAGCGGAAGAGGTTGAGCCGGGAGGGGAGGGGATGCACCAGAGTCCCAGGGGAAGCCGAGGGACCTGGGAAGGGTGGCCGTGAGCCAGTGCATGCCACGGGGGGAGCCTTAGCACTGTGTCCTTCACACTCAAGGGTGTGTTGGCTACGGAAGAGGTAGAACTGGTTTACCCATACCTTGAGGGTTGTGTGTTCTGGCTGTTTAGTGGTGCCTTCTACCTGGAAAAGCAGATTACAGTCAGAAAGAAAGCGTGGAGGAAAAAGTGACTCTAAGGAGAAGACGGTTGTTTCCCAGAGTCTACCTGGTCAGGTATAAGCCTGTATTCTCTATATGTAAAATCTCTATTATATGTCCAAATTACAAATTAGGATGATATTTATTGCAGAAGAGTCTATAGGAGAATTGTTTAAATAATGAGCTCCACGTATGCATACATGGGTATTTTTGATATTATCAAAAAATCTTTTAATTTAGTAATTAGGGAGAAATGGTCTCTTTAGAGTCAAAGGTCAATCTACTTTGACTTACTGTTGGGCAATTTGGTTCTGTGATGGTCTTTGCCCCCATTAAAATTCTAAAAAATAACTTTTGTTGCTGTTCTTACTGTTATTTGTTGTAGAAAATACAGTTAATCAGAAAGAAGAAAATGAAAATCACCAGTAATCCCATCACTCGGAAAAATTGGGGCATATTATCCTTTCATTCATGTTATAGAAATGTGTTTGTATGTGCGTATAATTTTTAAGCTTTCTGTTTTCATTTTATACATAGTGGACATTTTTCTATTCAAAATCATTTCTATTTTGGTTTTCCCTTAATCTTCTGATTCTTCTTCTTCTTCTTTTTTTTTTTTTTAGAAATGGGGTCTTGCTATATTGTCCAGGCTGGAGTGCAGTGGGTATTCACAGGCGTGACCATAGCACACTGTGGCCTGGAACTCCTGGCCTCAAGCCATCCTCCCAAGTAGCTGGGACTGTAGGCCCTCACCACCATGTTCAGCTTAGCTTTATTTTCTGTATTGTGAAAACAAGAGACTTATAAATTATCTGTCTCCCACCTGGGAGAGCTATTCTGATGCTAAGTGACTTTTCCAGGGCACACAGTGCCCTTCTTGATGGGCTCCTCGTCTTCTAGGGGGGTTGCTTCCCCATTTCTTCTGAACCAGTGTTAATGGCTGTATTGAATTCTGTCCAGCAGATGTTCCGTAATTTATCTAACCACTCCCTCATTTGGGGCATTTGTGTCGTTTCCAAGTTTTTGTTATTATAAGCATCACAGCGCATGACATGTTGTAGCTATTGCCGGTGTGTGCTTACAGTCATTCCTGTAGATAAGAAAAATTCCCAGAAGTTCCGCAGCCCTTCGCGCCCCCACAGTGGAATGGCTTGGGGCAGAGATAGCTGTCAGCCCTGGCTCCTCCCGGGCAGGAGCCTGGAGCACAGGGCTCTGTGTGTATGTTGTCACTTCTTCCTGTGTCATCCTTGTCATCCCTTCCGCAGCTAGAGCCAGAGGTAGTGCTGCATTATGCTGTTACCGTGACCGCCCTGCCTGGCAGGAGCACGTGGGTGTCTCAAAGGGCCCCATTGATACCCTCAGTTAACATCATCTGCTGATGCTTTTCCTAGCTCTGGCTTGTCTTAGCTGCCACCCAGTGTCACGCTGGGTCTTCCTCAGGCCCCTCCTAGACTGGGGAGGGTCCAGTGGAGTCTCACTGGGCTTTAGGACCATGAGTGTCACCTTACAGGCCAGGTCTGGGAAGGTCAGGAATGTTGCTGTGGATGAATGGCTTGCAAACAAATGTTTTTATCTTGGCTTGATTCGGTGGGGAGGGGCCTTATGGCGCCCTTACTGCGTTGCTTCCCATTTTCTAGTAGAAAAGAATTAGAGAGGGAATATCTAAATGATCAGGTGGTATTTATGCAACAGAAGCTCACAGGCATCCTACACATTTATTATCTAAGAACAGCCATTTCCTATACGACGGTGCCAAGTTTGTTCATTAGCTTTCTGATATAGCGTAACATTGTGTTATTAGGTTACCGTCACATTTTTGTTAGGTAAAACCATATACATTTCCAATTAAGACAAAGAATGTGCAATTTCCTGAAGTCAGGATTGAGGTCATAACTTTGAGTGCTCAAGAATTCCAAGTTGAATTAATCCACCCGATGGTGATGGCCATGAGGAAATGCCCCATCAATAGTAGATATAATGAGAGGGTGATCTGGCTGTCACAGGTCACCCTTCGGATGGCCAAGCCCGACCTTACCTGGCCTGGCTGGTCCACGGAGTGTCTCCTATCAGAGTGTGTCTCTTCTGGAAGCTGCTAGATTCTCTTCTAAAATAACCTTTTTGTGTTTCAGTGTAGATGACACACAGATTTTGTCACTGTGAATGTGATATGTTGCTTTTCTTCCTGCATATGACCTGTGTTTTCTCAGCCTCGACTTTCTGCCGAAGTCTAAGTCCCTTCAGTCAGGCCTGTGAGTTTTCTGAGGAAGAAAGAGAATGTTGATGGGGTCTTAGAGCAAAAAGAGTCCTGCCCTGTCCTGCTTCTTGGGAGGAATGGAATGTTTTCAGTGCCTTTGTCCCTCTCCTCAAGAGTCACACTCCAGAAAGGGAGCTTCATATTAGTTCAGCTTAGATCCCATGAACTGCCTTTGGCCGGAGAGGGTGGGACCCCTGACCGTGGTGCTGTTACCTTACAGTCACTGAGAGATCAGTAATTCCAGTGAAGTAGAGGGGGAAATGGATGCTGAGTAACTTAAACAAAAAACTGCCACCGGTGCCCACTATAGACGTGAGCTGGAAACCACCTGCTCACACCCCATCCCGCTGGAATTATGGGCCCGGGGACCTTGTGGCTGTCACCATTGGGTATTCCCCGCTGATCCCAACAGTTTCGTTCCGTTTTTCCTCCCGAAATCACGGAGGCTCCGTAGTTACTAGAGTTACAGTTAACTCACAGATTAGAGGAAAATGCCATGAATTCAGGAGACATATGGATGGGTTAAAATTCTGGCTTTGCTGCTTACTAGCTGGATGCTCCTGACTTTCCCCAGCTCTGGTTTCCTTAGGGGGCAGGCAAGGGGATGAGTCACCTCTCAGAGTTTTTCCGAGAATTAGATGGGACGGCCTCGGTGGAAGCGCCGGTCTGTGTGCCAGGACTGTAGGAGGTAGGAGATACTGAATGAATGTGTGGTGGTGTTTTCTCCCTTCCCAAAGCCCTGATGGGCACTCTGGCTGGCCGCCCCTCTGCAGGTGCTGCAGCTTGTAGTGTTTAAGAGTGTGGGTTTTAGGGTCAGACCTGGGCTCCACTACTGGTACTTAGCTCATCAGTGCCTGGCACATAGACCTTGCTCTGTTGTCATGACACAGGGTGAGATCTCCTTATGGGCTCAATCCCATGGGTCCAGACATTACTTCTGGCTGCATCTGCCCTGCCCTAAGTGCTAGCTAGCTGCTCCCCTTCTTGCAGGAGAAGAAGCTCTTTTAGTGCAAGAGGGAGGAAGTTGCTGCCATTGCTGCCACCCTGGTCCTGGTTTCCAGCCCTACTGGTCCCATATCCGAGTCTCAATTTGGGTCATTCTGCCCTCAACCCCAATGCCGTGGGCCTCAGTGACTCTCTGAATCTGTGGGGAGAAAGTTACCAATTCCGATTCCAAGAGCTTTGGAAAAATCCCACCTACCCCAGCAGGCGTTATTTGTTGATGCTCTCATCTTCGTGGATTACTGTGAGTTGCTCGCACCTTTCCAGAGAGCCCTGAGTAAGTGAAAGTCATACATGCACCCGAAGTAATTAATGCACTTTTTACTAGCGAGGGAACATGTAATTTGCAGGAATGTTTGTCAAGACCCACCCTGCTAAATTTATACCCTGTAATTTGCAACGTTTGCTGGCACCGAATCTGCAGATTGGTGAGTCTGGTTTACCTGCTTTGCAATTATATCTGCTGGCCGGTGTTGCGGGATTGAGTAACTGGGGAGACGGAGATCTCATCATTTAAGTAAATTAGAACCGGCTCCTGGGACCCATCTGAGATCAACCTCTGGTAGAGGAGGCTGGTTAATCATGTTTCCTTTGTGCAAACCTGAGAGCATCTGATACGGAGGAGGAAGGGAAGGGGTGAAGACACAGTCCCGAGACTTGGGGAGGCGTTCTGCAGCAGTCTCCCCTCAGACAGCCTTCTGGAAAAGGAAAACACAAACCTATTATAACAGAAATGGTTTTATGGTCTGTTTTATGAGCTGTATCAGCCCTAAGAATCGGCTCTGGGGGAGACTCTTGTTAGTTTTGAAAACTGGAAGTCACTCCGCAGCCTCTGCAGACCCAGTGATTTTTGTAAAATCCTCGTAAATTTTTTTTGGGAAACTGGCAGGATAATCCTATAGGCTGCGATACAGGGTTGTGGTTTGTGTGCTAGGACGAGCGTGTGAGATGTGAGATGGGGGGATTTTCCCATGGTTGTGTTTTTGTGGCCAGTTCAAAGAATCCAGTGGAAGATGAAATAAAGTTTAGGTAGACC
>NW_012148619.1:1306961-1309832 GCF_000956105.1 Propithecus coquereli | reverse complement strand
AAGTTCTGGGGATCTGGTAGTGGATATATTAATTCGATTGTGGTAATTGTTAGACAATATGAATGTACTATGTCAAATCACATTGTACACATTGAATATATACAATTTTTATTTTGTCAACTATTTTAAAAAGCTACACTGATGGGAAAAAATTAACAGGTTAGAATAAAAAAAATGGAGAGTATAATCTTGTCACTTGTGTTTGCGTCTAGATCATCTGAATGTTAAAATTTGAAGGTCAGGGTAGCTCCCTGTATGGCTTGCTACGTATGGGGTTGCTGGCCCCTTGCTCCTGGTGCAGGCTGAAGAAATGCAAACAAAGTACAGCATTAGCCTGAGCAAAACATATAACTGGAACAGCCGATCCGCTGCCAAAAATACCATCTGCTGTTTTCCAAAGCCAAAGATTGATGACTTGAGTTGTCTCTGCCTTCAGCAAATAGTCAAAGAGACTAAATAGATTTATTTATTTTATGTTTGACCAGCCCTTCATAATATTTCTTTTTAGAAGAGGAATATACATTGGAGTTAGTAAAGTTAAAGCCCAGCTCTTTGATTCCCAAATAAAATTGCCTAAAAATTTCCAGTAGCTTCCAAATTGGATTTTCTTACTATTTTCCTTTCCTGGTCTCTCTCTATATAAGGCTGCCCGGTTAACCTACCTGAAGCATTACTCATCTCATGTCGCTCCTCTGCTCAAAAACCAATGTTGTTGGTTTCTTCTTGTGTACAAGGTCAAGTTCAAAGTCCAGAGCCTGGTTTTAATAGCTTTTCCCAACCTTATAGCCCTTACTTCCCTTCATGTCCCTTTGCTTTCATGCCTCCATTTAGCTCAAGGTTTCGTTTGGAATGGAGGTTTACATTTTTACCCAATCTTCAAAATCAACCTGTTTGCAAATTATTCCAGAAAGCATTCCATGATGCTTCCCCTGGAATAAATTTCCCCCTCCGTAGTATTCCCCACACCCCCTTTCCCACTCTTTTCTGTGGCATTTATGACCTCCAGTGTCAATAATTATAGCTCTGTATGTCCACACTCCTCTCTTCTGCTCAGCTGTAGGTTTTCAGGGTGCTCAAACCTTGTATTCCCTGCAACCTTGAGTATACCAGGTGTTCAATAAGTTCTTTTTGAATGAATGAATGAATCAGTTAGTTGAATGAATGCTTACTATAAAACAGAGCACATCATAGGCGATGGGCACGTATTAAATATCAATATCTTGTTCCATGGACCCCTTGCAGTGGCAAAATGTCATTGTTGAGGAGAGCACTCGCTCATGTGTTAGCACGGAGAACACAGTCCAGTTTCAGATTTGGATGGGCCTCCAACATGTCAGACATATGATTAAGTTGGGATCTGTGTTATCGGAAGTTCTGCTGTCTCCGTACAGGTTGAGCATCCCTAATCTGAAAATCTGGAATCTGAAATGCTCCAAAACCTGAAACTTCTTGACTGCCAATACGATTCTCAAAGGAAATGCTCACTGGAGTATTTCAGATTTCAGATTTTCAGATTCACATTACTCAACCGGTAAGTATAATGCAAGCATTCCAAAACTGTAAAAAATCTGAAATACAGCACACTTCTGGCCCCATGCCTCGGTTGAGGGATGCTCAGCATGTAATACTCGTATGGTGACTTTGAAAGTGGGAGAGAGAGAGCTGTAAACAATTGTAGCTTCCGTGTTCTTCATCACTGGATGATCCATTTTCGCTGTTTCGGGGACATGGTGGAGGTTAAGAGGGAAGAGTGCTTTGGGGAGCCAGATAGATTTTGGTTTGCATCCTCGTTCTCATGGACTGGTTTGTCGTGTTGAACCTCAGTTTCTTCATCTGTAAAGTGGGCACGTGGCTGTTCAGGGGGGGGGGGATGCAGCATGGATTAAATGGCATATACAAAGTACCGGTGCAGGCTCTCACACGTAGCGGGCACTCCATAAATGTAGGCATCACTTCTAAGGGACGTCACCAGCATCGTTACCGTATGATGTCATAGTCTGACTGCATAGCTGTGGTGGAAGAAGGCAGGTGGGGTCATAATAGTTTTTAATTTGAAATGTTTAAAAATGCTTTTTTGCTGCTACTGTCCTTGCAAGTGGTTTCTTAGTATTGATTTTAATTAATCAATTTAGATTTCCTTCCTTCTATATTTTAAAGTCACTAGGGTTAGGAATTCTGAGTAATATTAATGTATCTCTACAATATCTCTACGCTATCCTTGGGGGATACCGTGCAAGACCCCCAGTGGTGCCTGAGACCTCAGATAGTACCGAACCCGATTGCCGTCAGTGGGAACAAGTTTCTGTTCCTGCCTTTCATCCATAAACCTGATGCCGTTTCCATCTTAACTAAGCACTTACCACACACCGTGGCTGTAACTTTTGCAGTTTGAGGCACGACAGCAAAACTAGCATGAATTTCCTTTTCTTTCTTCACAATTCACAGGTAGTAGATTCATTCTCCCTGTAGATCTTAGCGACCTCAGCATGCATTTTTTTTCTTTACTTATTAAATGGAGAACTTGTCCTTTTTCACTTAAAGGAAGCACACTTTATGGCTTCTTTTTGGCATATCCGAATTGCCAGTGTCACCAGTCTTGTGCTTTGGGGCCATTATTAAGTAAAATAAGGGATACTTGAACACAAGCACCGTGAGACTGAGACAGCTGAACCGAGAACAGAGAGGACCGCTAAGTGACTAAGGGGTGGGTAGCGTGGACAGCACAGATCCGCTGGACAGAGGGATGATTCCCAGCCTGGGCAGGACAGAGCAGGACAGTGCGAGATTTCGTCATGCTACTCAGAATGGAGGGCAATTTAAAACTTATGAATTGTTGGCTTCTGGAATTTTCCGTTTAATATTTTCGGACCA
>NW_012148619.1:1303172-1306911 GCF_000956105.1 Propithecus coquereli | reverse complement strand
GGATTATATACGGATTGTGCCGTTGGTGGGAGTTGGCTGTAGCTTCAGAAAAGCCTCAATCATCCCAAGTCCAGGAATTTATGGAAGAGGTGGCATTCCTGTTTGGTGTCCTCAAGACTTGAAAAATATAAGGAGGAATTTAGAATGTGGGGAGAGAGATCTTTTGTCCCAGGAATGTGCAGTGGTCAAGGAATATAGTTTTAAATGCTCCCCTTGCAAGGCTGGGTCTGTAGATATGCAAACAATTCCCTGGGTGTCCCAGTCCTGTGAGGTGAGAAAGAATGAGTATTTTCTGTGTGTGTGTGTGTGTGTGCGCGCACACACACGTACACGCGCCCGTCTGGGTCTATTCCTGGTAAACATTTATGGGCTGGCAGACTGCAACTGGGAAAGGCCTTTGTTTAACTGGCTAAATATTAATAAGCATATTCAAGAGAATTGAGGCCTTTGTGTTGTCTTTTTAAGAAACGAATCTGTTGTTATTCACTGTGTTTCTGCAGGAAGCTGCTATGCGAGGAAGAAGTACTACCTTGTTTTCCTTGTAGGCCTTCCAGCTTGGACTTCGATTTCCACTGAGGCCTTATTTTTAAAAACATGTTTTTTATGGTAGAATTACAACTGTGGAGATTATAGCAGCCTCTTACAACTTCAGTTATGCAAATAATATATATTGTGCTTTTTATCCCTTTTAATTGACCATTCATTCTCTTACCTTCCTGTTTCTCTATATAGGGACAGTGCCAAATATCTCCCTCCTTTGTGTTATTTTTTTTTTTCTGCCTTTTCCAACACTCTGAGATCAAGGCCCAAGTACATACTTTTATCCTGGCTTCCTGGTATCCAGTGAAATGGATGTCATACTGTTCAAATATCCATCCTTTCCCCAACTCCCATCTGTGGCTACTTCTGCCTTTTTCTTCCTAGAACTTCCCTAAAGAGTTCATTTCCTTATCTTGGCAGTGCTTCCCGGGAAACTCCCTTTTCTGCTCAGAGATTGACCTTTTTGTTTCATTAAATCAAATGCTTCCAAACTATAGTTTAGATCCTCCTGATTTGGGAGCAGTCATCCTAGGCAAGGCTTTTGATGAATTCCCTTTGCAGGATTTGGTTGGCTGTTCTGCTCACCTGTATGAAAAAATAGGCAAAAAATAAAGTACAGGAGAAGACAGGTCCTGTATTATATCTCACTTACATACCTGAAAAATTGGTTTCCATCAGTATAGAGATGAATTTTCCCCCAGCCAAAGGTTTATGCTGAAAGGTTACAAAGCAGAATTGGGAAGATGAAATTAGACTCTTTAGGAAAGAATGAATCTCCCACTTCTGCTCTCATCTCTTCTGTGCATCCTCATAAGTGGGTTTGGTGTTGCTGAAATGCAAATGACATTCCTTCTGTTATTGATTTGCCTACAGAAAGTTGCTGAAATTTAATCCATGCAGAAAATGCTATGAGTCACTTCATTTCCTGCAACAGCTTTTTTTATTATTAATATTTTGGAAAGGAGCATTTCAAAAAGGCAGGTCAAGAAAAACACAGTGTTCAAAAAAAGATTGTTTTATTTGTCTTATGAAGCATTTATTTTCCAGTAGCCTGTAACCAGTGTCAGGAGTTTTCCAGCTTTTCATTCATAGCCACTTATTATGATTCGATTCTACTTTTTGCTTTTTTCTCTGTTGTTGTCTTGAAGATTTGAAGGAAACTGGTCAAAAGTATTGAAAGAGTGCTCAGGCCTCTAGAAGTACTGTTAGCATAGGAGACTGAAGAATATAATCTACCTGTTGGCCATTTGGATGTCTTATTTGGAAAAATGTCTATTCAGGTCCTTTGCCCATTTTTAAATCAGATTATTTGCTTTTTTGCTATTGAGTTGTATGAGTTCCTCATATATTTTATATCTTAACCCATTGTCAGATATATGGTTTGCAGTTGTTTTTTCCATTTCTTGGTTGTGTTTTCATTTTGTTGGCTGTTTCCTTTGCTATGCAGAAGCTTTTTGGTTTAATGTGATCCCACTTGTTTATTTTTGCTTTTGTTACTTCTATTTTTGGTGTCATATCCAAAAAATTGTTGCCAAGACCAATGTCAATGAGATTTTTCTCCTATGTTTTCTTCTAAGATTTTTATGGTTTCAAATCTTGCATTTAAGTCTTTAATCCATTTTGAGTTAATTTTTGTATATGATGTAAGACAAGGGTCCAATCTCATTCTTTTGAGGGGATATCCAGTTTTTTCAACACCATTTGTTGAAGAGACTTTTCTTTCCCTGTTGTGTATTCTTGGTGCCCTTTTCAAAGATCAGTTGACCATATATATGTAGGTTTATTTCTGAGCTTTCTATTCTAATCCATTGTTCTGTGATCTGTTTTTATGCCAGTACCATACTGTTTTGATTTCTGTAGCTTTGTAATATAGCCAACAGGTCTATGAAAAGGCACACAATATCACTAATTACCAGAGAAATGCAAATCAAAGCCACAGTGAGATATCACCTCACACCATGAGAATGGCTGTTATCAAAAAGACAAGCAATGACAAGAATTGGCAAGGATGTGGAGAAAATGGAATCCTTGTACGCTGTTGGTAGGAAGGTAAATTTGTACAGTCATTATGGAGGTTGCTTAAAAAACTAAAAGTAGAACTACCATATGATCCAGCAATTCCACTTCTGGGTATACATTCAAAAGAAATGAAATTAGTATCTTAAAGAGATATCTGCATCCCCATGGTCGTTGCAGTATTATTCACAATAGCCAAGATACAGAGATACGGAACCAACCTAAGTGTCCATCGACAGATCAATGGATAAAGTGGTACACACACACACACACACACACACACACACACACGCACACACACGGTGGAATATTATTCAGCCATAAAAAAGAAAAAAATCCCGCCATTTGCAACAACATGGATGAACCCGAGGACATTATGTTAAGTGAAATAAGCCAGATACAGAGAAACAACGACTGCACAATCTAACTTATATGTGGAATCTAAAAAAAAATCAAATTCATAAAAGCAGAGAGTGAAGCAATAGTTACCAGGGGCTGGGTGTGGGGGAAATGGAGAGATGTTAGTCAAAGGGCACAAACTTTCAGTTATAAGATGAATAAGTTCTGGGGATCTGGTAGTGGATATATTAATTCGATTGTGGTAATTGTTAGACAATATGAATGTACTATGTCAAATCACATTGTACACATTGAATATATACAATTTTTATTTTGTCAACTATTTTAAAAAGCTACACTGATGGGAAAAAATTAACAGGTTAGAATAAAAAAAATGGAGAGTATAATCTTGTCACTTGTGTTTGCGTCTAGATCATCTGAATGTTAAAATTTGAAGGTCAGGGTAGCTCCCTGTATGGCTTGCTACGTATGGGGTTGCTGGCCCCTTGCTCCTGGTGCAGGCTGAAGAAATGCAAACAAAGTACAGCATTAGCCTGAGCAAAACATATAACTGGAACAGCCGATCCGCTGCCAAAAATACCATCTGCTGTTTTCCAAAGCCAAAGATTGATGACTTGAGTTGTCTCTGCCTTCAGCAAATAGTCAAAGAGACTAAATAGATTTATTTATTTTATGTTTGACCAGCCCTTCATAATATTTCTTTTTAGAAGAGGAATATACATTGGAGTTAGTAAAGTTAAAGCCCAGCTCTTTGATTCCCAAATAAAATTGCCTAAAAATTTCCAGTAGCTTCCAAATTGGATTTTCTTACTATTTTCCTTTC
>NW_012148619.1:1292315-1300747 GCF_000956105.1 Propithecus coquereli | reverse complement strand
CTGAGCTTTCTTTGCTTACCACTTGTCCTTTCAGCAGTTCTGAGGACAGTGCCCTTTTTATAGGGAGAGTTTGGTAAAAACACATTTCTCTGGAATTGTGTACTTGTTAGCAGGGCCTCTCGGCCTCTGGCAGCTTGCTGACACGAAGGGACCAGGAGGGACTCATGTCTGTTTCTTTGGATGGTGTTTTACAAAATCTATTCCCGTTTCTCCTCAGGAGTTTGTCCCCCCCAGGGGAGTGTGCTTCAGTTTTTTCCTTCCCTCTGGGAGTTGAGGTGACCGACAGTGGTCATTGTTGTTACTGGTGCCTTGAAGTCTTTCTGCCTCCCATGGACCAGTTTTGCTGCGACTCCCATGGTTAGATGTTGTCTCCCAGGACCAGGAAGGTGCTGGGGGAGAGATGAGACCTGGCAGGCTTTGCTGGTACATGCCTTTTTGTTTTTCGTAATGAAGATATGTCTTTAAAAAAAGTCTTCCATTGGTTCTTTCCTTTTAAGCTTTTCCCGATGTGATCTTTGGATCTGGCATGCATGCCGAACTGTGATCCCTGGGCCCGCTGAGTGCGGGCGGTGGTGTTCCTTCTACACCCACCGCCTCCCGCTTCTCGGAGCCTGAGCGTTGAGCAGACCTTTCCGTGTTTACACAAGTTTGGGATTTTTACTGGTTTGGGGGAGGTATCCGGAGATTGAATTGCTCTGGGCGGAAGTTTGAACAGAAGCTGTTTGTTTTGTGAGAACACAAAAAGCTGACCTGAGAGAGGAGAGACAGAGAGAGAGAAAGCGTGAGAGAGACAGACAGACAGACAGACAGGCTGACAGAGGAGTGCTTGACAGGCATGGTCCCGTGTACGGAACATAAGTGGATGGTGTTGCCAGCCTGACCCGTAATGAAAATGCTGTAACGCCGTCATGGAACATGATGGTCTCCGATGCCAGAGGGGTGGAAGTGGCTGGCAGGTGCAAAATGTGGTGTCATTGGCACCTGCAGTGTCGCCTGGAGTGCTCTTAAAGATGTCCCTTGGTTGGGTAACCCTCCTCACCTGCTCCCTCCTTTCCTGCCTGCAGCTCGGAGGTGGCGAGGTAAGATCAGCTTCCTCTCCTGGAGCTGAGCCTCCCCTCCCTGAACATCTGGGTGGCAGTGGTGACATGGCAGTGCCTTTTTAAAAGAGTTATGATGGCAAAGGAGAGACAGAAGGCCAGATTCAGACTTTGCCCTCAGCCTCAGGCAGAAATGAGCATTCAATTGCCTTATCCGTGGGCTTATTGAATATTAATCATTCTGGATCGCTTTTCTCTGGGTATAGCTTGCTATAAACGTTACATTTTTCTTTTTGCAAAGGACAAAAAATATGTTATTTAGCAAAAGGGGTGGGGTGGGGGACCTCCAAACCAACCACTTGGAAAAGTTTAGTGAAGACCCTCTAAGATAACCCCAGAAGAGTTTGGGGAGTGTGCTCAATTGTAGCCAGAGATGGAATTGGCTTCTAGGAGGGGAGTCCCCACCCCCGGTTCAGACTCGTTTTAAACCAAAGCTAGAGCAGCCGTGCAGACTTTTCCGGATGCATCCCAGAGTTGGGTTCTTCTGCAGGGCTTCTTCAGTCGATGGGACCGCAGAGCTTGGAGCAGGCCTGAGAAGTTTGCATGCTTGGGGTTTAGCATGTGTGGCCAATGCCATTCTGGGCATGGGAGAAAAGGAGTGGGGCTGTTTTGAGTATTCGGAGAAAATGACCAAATCAATTAAAAATAAATCCTGGACATGCCATTCCCCCCTTCTCACGCTGCCCGTCCCCCCCAGATCGTTGCATTGTGAACTGTTGGACTTGGCGTGACTTGGACCAGTGCAGTTGCTGGTGGATCAGGCCGAAGAAAGAAGACAGGAGAGAGTCAACCAGGAATAGACAGAGGCGGTCCTTGCGCGCTAGCCGCGCTGTCCAAAAACATGTTCTTTTATTTTTCATTTAACTAAACTTTTTATAGAAATTGAACGCACATACTGAAAAGTGCACAGATGTTACCTGGGGAGCTCTATGAATTTTCATGAAGTAAACACACCTGGGGAACCAGGACTCAGACGAAGAAATAGAGCCCTGCCAACCCGCCAGAGCCCCCCACTCGCCCTGCAATGCCCTCACCCCCCACCTCTATCCTGACTTCCAACATCACAGATTACTTTTTTCTGTTTTTGAACTGACAAGAATGTCTGGCTTCTTTTCTTCAATGTTACAAAGATCTCATTTCTGCCCCCTTTTCCAGGCGATGGGTTATAGGATGACCCTTGACCCACTTGGGTTTCATGGACAACCCTAAAACCTTGGTGACCCGACACCCCGCCAGCCTGGGGCTCCAGCTCTCTTGCTCCGGTGCCCTTGAATGAGCTCCTCTGTCTTCCAGGGTAGCCGTGGCCGGATGCCACCTGGAAGACCCGGTAGCATGGAAACAGGAGTCCAGACAGAGCAGGCTGTAACTGCGGGCTCACAGGGAGGGCAAGTGAGACTTGGAGAGACCTGCTGCATTCCCCACAGGGGATGAATTAGATTTATATCCCTTAATCAGAGTCAGAGCCCCCGGCAACAAGCTACCGAGAGCTGGGCCTCTTGTGGGGAGTGGGGCTGGCCAGGAGGGAGGGGAGACGTGTGGCCAGGGAAGGTGGCTCACAAGTGCTCTTGTAGAATACATTTGTGTTCTAAAACAGAATAAAAGGAAATATAGCCCTTGGGTCATTTCCCATAATAACTCATTAAGAAGCAGCTATCCACAGTTTCTCCAAGTGACTCCCTTTTCAGTTTTTCTTTTTAGTTTGAGCCAACATTTGTGACTATTCATTTCATAACTATGTCAAATACTCTTATCCCAAACTTACTTCTCTCGGGTTTTAAAGAATGTTTCACCTTTTATTATATTTTGTAATTTGGTGGCTAAGATGATCTTTCTTTTGTTTTTTGTTTCTTAAGCTTACAGGAGCTAATATCTTTATGTGTGTGTGCATATATGTGTGTGTGTGTATTTCTATAATGAGCAGTGCTGTGCAACCTTTCCCTAAATCATCTTGGTTGCTCTTTTAAGTTCTCCAGGCATATTAACTGTGGTGACATTTTAAGCAATTGATTTTGAAGAAAAGATGCCAATAGAAAATAGACCCACATTTTAAAAGAAGCTCTCAATTCCTTCTGCTCAGAGCATGTGTTCTAAGACCTTGCAGATGTACATGTAAATACAGGTATGTGTATATATATATATGTATCTCCAAATGTACATCTCAAGAGGGAAATAAACATGGGATGATGCTATACATACTGCTTTGCAACTTCCTCTTTCCCCTCTGACTATATTGTAGCTCTTCTTCCATGTTGGTGCATTCTAGATCCTGGGTTCTTTTTAAAGGCTGCCGCATGCTCGCACGGATATGCCGTAGCGTATTGACCCGGTCTCACTCTTGGTAGATACTTACGTTCTTTTAAGTTTTGAGCTTTTACAAATAATGGTGTAAAGAAGAAAAAAGCCTTCTACGTGTTTCTCTATGCATTTATGTATTCCTAAGGATAGATTCCTAGAAATGGAGCCAGTGGGTTCAGGGTGAGCTCATAATAAATTGTGCCGGGTGCTGCCGTATGTTCCCAGAGAGGTTGTACCAATTTAGACTCCCACCAACAGGGTGCAAGAGTGCCAGCTTCCTCACGCCATGCCAACTCTCAAGAGTATCCTCCTTTTCAACTTTTGCCAATCAGATTTTTTTTTTTTTTTTTTTTTTGAGACAGTCTCACTCTGTTGCCCTGGCTAGAGTGAGTGCTGTGGCGTTAGCCTGGGTCACAGCAACCTCAAACTCCTGGGCTCAAGCGATCCTCCTGCCTCAGCCTCCCAAGTAGCTGGGACTATAGGCATGCGCCACCATGCCCAGCTAATTTTTTCTATATATTTTTAGTTGTCCAGATAATTTCTTTCTATTTTTTTTAGTAGAGATGGGGTCTCTCTCTTGCTCAGACTGGTCTTGAACTCCTGAGCTCAAACAATCCGCCTGCCTTGGCCTCCCAGAGTGCTAGGATTATAGGCGTGAGCCCCCGCGCCCGGCCTAGATTGTTTTTAAAAATGGCATTTTCACGTGCATTTGTTTACTAGTGAGGTTGTGCATATTCTCAGTTGTATATTAGCCACCTTTATTTTTCTCGTGCCATGCTTATTCATTTTCTTTATTTTTTTCTCTTGTTTTGTTTGCAGTTTTCTTACTGATTTTTAAGGCATTCTAATTAGGGACACAGGATTGTTTTAAAAGATGAATTTAGAAAAAAAAAATCATCTTGATTGGCATTCCTGGCTATACAGCTGCATAAAAGATCAAGTAGTCCTTTTTTTTGGCGCTGGTTGAAAGCTTGGGTTTTCTGCTTTGTTTTTATTTAATTAGGTGCAATTTTTCCTCCTGGCTGGAGAGTCCTGGCTGTCTGTAAATGCATTATCATTTGTGCAGCACGGGGTGGATCATGATGTGAGGTGGAAAGTGAGCCATGCCTGGCAGGGGCTGGAGCCTGTTGGAGCCTATTGCGGACGTTCCATGAGAAGCTGGGTCCCTTGCCTCATGTCGCTTAAAAACCGTGGTCTCTCATGTCGTTAGCATAAAGGCACATGATCGACAGAAGGAAGGACAGAGAGTCTCCCGAGCCATGTTGGCAGTTCTGGTTCATTATGTTCATTGTGCTGGCATTTCCCACATCAGTCTTGCTCCCTAAACTCCCTTGGCAGGTTCACGTGCCAGCATTCTCTTCACATCCAGAGCACGTGGAGGGTTGCCACCTTCCATGTTGGTAAACAGCCTGGGCTGTTTGTTCACAGGACACGAGGGCTGCCAGGAACGCGGTAGCCGGGGGTCTGGGTCCCACTGCTCCCATGGCCAGTCATGACAGACGCACACCCTTGACCAACCCTGTGGGCCCCTTTGTTTTTGCCAGGCCACCCTCACCTCCTCCAGTAGCAAAGGGCTTTGCTGCTTTGTCTGCAAGCCCCAAATACCACTGTGTCGCCAGCTGTCACTACTCCCTGGATACAGAAAGCAACAAATAAAGGCCAAGGGTAGGGTGCTGATGGTTTGGAAGTCAACCTCTCTGTGGATGGAGGTTCGAAGACTTGACTGAGAGCCTGTCTCCAACCCAATGCAGAGCCGAAACAGAGTGCCGACTCTTGAGGGTGTTAGCGGCCACCAGATGGACCTGGGCCTGCCTCTTCTTCCCCATAACATGGGTCTGACATTGATGTCTTCTGAGCTGGTTCTGTGAGAATGGGTCGTCACAGAACGTTGGATCTGTCCTGTGGGCAGCTATGTCAGGTAATTCTGACAGCATGCATCATTGTGTACCAAGTCCTGGGGCCCAGGAGTTCTAGAGGCAATCTCTTACCTGCCGAGGTTGCAGTCTGAAGTGCTGGACTACATTTGAATTGTTACTTTGAGCTGTGAAGAATTATTGGTTTACACTCAAGCTATTCCGGAGGCAAAGGTTGCTTCTTAGAAAATCCCAGAGTCCATGAACTTCAATGATAATATGAATACAAAATATTTTTGGTTCTTCCCTCCCCTTTCTTTAATAAGTGAGTTATTATCTGAGCAGGAAGAGTCAGGTTTTATTCCATAAATCTTAAGCTGTGTACACATGTGGACTGTCCACAGGATTGAGGAATAATCCTAATTTGCAGGAATAAATAATCCACAAAATATTTGGTGAATTGCTTTTCCTAATGTTAAAGCCCAAGGAAGCAGCCATCCGTATTTACCTCCTTCCCTCTTTCCCTCCATTTTGACACACTGTTTCAGGCCCTGGGCAATATTATACATTAGGACACATTCCCTCCTCTATTGTAAAAGTTGCTCATGGGTTGTTGGAGGAAGACAGGCACACAAACAAATTCATGGAGCATTGTGGTTTGTGAAGAGATAGAAGTTTGCAGACGTATATTGGGAGGTCTGGGGGGCCAAGTGAACTGTTTGGGGGTGGTGTAGGAGGAAACCTGGGAGAGGTGGGCTGGTCAGGACACCCAGGGACTTCTGTGCTGACCTGAAGACCTCAGGCCTTCCCCTTCTTGGGGTGGGGATTTGAAATAGCATGTGACATGGTCACATTTGCTCTACACCTGTGTGAAGGATGCCTTTTAATGGCCAAGACTAGGGCCAGGAAAGCCAGGGAGGAAGCCATCAGTGCCACACAGGTGAGAGAGGAGGACTTGAACTAGGGCTGTGAGTGGCAGGGAAGGGGCTTTTTGATTAAGCAGCAGTTGATTGTTGGGGTGGGAGTGAGGGAGAAGGATGGTTGGTGGTTCTATCAACTGAGATACTGAGAGATGCAGAAGGAGCAGGTTTAGCAGAAAAAGCAAACCTCTGTTGTGGAGGTGCTGAGCTTGTGCTGGGGATGGACACGTCTTTGGCAGAAGGGATGGAAGTGTGGAGCGAGGGTGGAGGTGAGGGAGAGAGAGCTCAGCTGGAGGTGTTGATTTGAGAGTTATCACCGTGAAGGTTGAACTTAGTAGTGGACAAGATGGCTTTTGCAGAGAAGAGGGATCTTGCTCAAGCAGTGAACTCTGATGGCTGTGAAAGGGTGGTTGGAGGAAGAGGAGCTTCCAAGAATGATCAGAGAGCCAGGTGTGTGGGGGCGGCAGGGGAACGAGAGATTACGGTGCAAGGGAGGCCGAGGGAGTGGAGTTTCAGAAGGAGGGAATGATCCAGTCGGTCCGAAGCAGCAGAATGGGGGACTTTGTGAGGACGGATTCCGGAGAGTGGTGCAGGTGGGAAGCTGCTGGATGTCAGGGAATTGAAGAGCATGCGGACTGCAGGGCTTAACCCTGTTTGGAGGTTAATCCTGGCCTCAGCGTTCACCAAGCCTTTGACTGCTTGAGTGCCTTGGTATTGAGCTGCCCGTTAGCAGAGCAATGGAGTAACCCCCAGAACCGGAGCCGCACAGTGGGGTTCGTTATTCAGTTTATTGAAACGTGGTTTCCTAATGAACCTTTCCCTTTCCCTGCCCTCGTCTCACCTGGCATTATTCTATTGTATTTAGTTCGGGGCGGATTTTTTACAGTTCAGATCACCCTTCCTGTAATTATTAATTATGTAACTACATCTTAATGGTATGTCTTAAGAAATGACATGTTATGTACCTTCATTACATCTAGTCTTTATATAATAATAATTCTTTAATAGTGAATAATAATACCTTTAAGAAATGAGCCCTGGTTAATCTTATGAGCTGTCATAAAATGTGTGAAAAGTCTGGAAGCTTCCACTGGATTTTCAGTATTTTCCTTTTTTCCTTAGGAGGTTTTCTGGTGCGAGTGATACACGGTGAGAGCTCTAAAGCTTTCAGATCTCTGATTATGTGGCTCCAAACCAAGCTTGACAAAACAGCCCTTCGATTACCCAGGGATGTTATCAAGGTTGCGGTTGGTCAAACTCTTGTTTTATAGATGAGGAAACTGAGGCACAGAGGTGTTAAGTCATTCTCTGAGCTTGGAAGGATGCAGAGTGCGTGGGCTCCAGTGCTGATTCACATGAGAAGAGCTCTATAATCCCCTTTAATTTTTAAACTTACTTTGTTTTCTGGACAGTCATAAGCTACGCTTTGCAATCTGAAAACCCCAAATGGGTTTGTCTGCAGTTTCAGCCTTTTGAAACCGATATACCAAATCTGATGAGTCTCTTGCAAAGGTAAATTGCTCACTCTGGAGGTCTGAAATCTGCGATCATTCACACATGCATACTGAAGTGGAGACTCCAGCAGTAAATACTGCTTAACTCTGGCACTTGCTAGATGTACAAACATCATTTGCTCAAGAAGTCAGCTAATTCCTCATGATGGAGGGCCTGTCGTCGCGCTCAGTGTGGAGGGAGGGTGCCTGCGTGAGCAGATTGTGGAAGCAGGGTGGACCGGTTTAATGGATTAAGCTACTTCAGAAAATTTAAAAAGACGCACGGGCTAATATGCATATACCCGCCTTGCTTGGTGGTAACAGGCTGGTGTTTGTGATTTCCCTGGCGGAGTTCCTCTGCTAATCGGAAGTGATAAGCCAGACAATCGTTCATTTCCTGAGACATGATGGAAGATTGTGGATAATTGAAGTGAACCGGAGAGGCCCTTTAATCCATACGGAGCGGAAGGCAGATCTGATTC
Organism: Propithecus coquereli; assembly: GCF_000956105.1. Lineage (NCBI taxonomy): Eukaryota > Metazoa > Chordata > Mammalia > Primates > Indriidae > Propithecus > Propithecus coquereli. Next base: position 1,292,607 of record NW_012148619.1, on the reverse strand, counting down.
CTGGCCCTTAGGAGATTATTTACTCCTGTTGCTGGGGAGCATGGGACCAGCCATCTCCAAGCATGCAGGGGATGAGGTCAGAGTTCTAAAGGGCAGAGGCCAGAATTGGGTCTCATCCAGGGGCCAGAAACCTGGATTCTTTGGCCAGCCTAGCCCTGGCTCTTAGTCTGTCTGTATTTAAACAGGAGGAACTACCTTTAGTACCTGCCTTTCAGGGATGTTTTCAGTTATGTAGAAGAGGAGCTTTATGTAAATCCCAGGTGGCATTATTATTATTATTTACTGAGACAAT
>NW_012148619.1:1256002-1291624 GCF_000956105.1 Propithecus coquereli | reverse complement strand
TGTGTTTGCCTGCTATGGTGATGGCCATGTGTCTGCAGAAACAAAGAGTGAGTGAGTTAAGACTTGAAAAGGAACTTAGACATCATCTGTTACTGCCTTATTTTACACATGGGGAAACTGAGGACCGGGGAGGTGAGCAACTTCCCCAAAGCCCAATGGAGGGTCCTATCTGCCTTTTTCTTTTGACCTGCCCCATAACCATGTTGTTTGAAAGGGCTGGTTCGTGTTTATAGTGTGGCTGCTATTAAGGAGCCTCGGGAATGATTTAAGGAGGGCTAATTATTTCTCAGGAGTAACTGAGCTGAGGCCACTGTGTGTTAGAAGACACACAGCCAGGGTCTGCACCATGAGCTCCTTAATTAGGTCCTTAAAACCCAGTGTTTATCCCCAGGGCCTGCTTTTCTGGACCTAAGTGACCAGCCAATCAGCCCAAATTCCAGCAGGCTTCCTACCTGCCTGGGTTGTACCCTTTCTAGAGAGGCAAGGAGAGTAAAGGGACCCAGCCTTCCCTGAATCCACTGACAGTACAGCTCTGTGATGAGGGGAGTCAGTAAGGATGTGTGGAGGGAAAGAAGGAGTAACAGATGCCAGTACTATTTACTAAACCCCAAGTATATGCCACCTACTCTATTATAAACACTTTATCCTTCTATCCATGTTATGTACATATTATACCTATATCTGTGTATAGTTTATATCTGTATCTGTATCATCCTTATATACCTCAGCATCCCTGCCAGGGAAGTGGGGTTACCTCAGTTTTACAAATGGGGAATTGAAGCTCAGAGAGGATAACTCACTTACCTGAGATCACACAGCTAGTTACGGTTATAAGAGAATTGGGCGTTTGAACCCAGGTCTGGCTGACTCCTGAGCCCATGCTCTTTTCAACAAGCTGCCTTCCAAGTAGAAGGGAGGGACAGAGTGCAGGGTTGGGCTTCACTGTCTGGTTTCCACGACCCCAGCCCCCTCCCATACCCACTCTCCTGTGCTGGACACCTTGGTTTTAGACTGTGCTCTGTGTGCTTTGCCCCTCCTTATTGGCAAAAGCCAGGGGGCCCTACTTACCAAGTCACAGCCTTGGCTGTCCCCAGCTGAGCCTGGGAAGCAGACAGTGTGGACTATTCTGAGGAAGGCAGCTTTACTGTGGCTGTCCCCACCCTGACTTCTCAGAAAGTTAGGATTTAAAAAATACCCGACCTACTGGTGAGGCCTTGCTATTTCTGTTTTTGGAATGCCGTGGCTTAATAAGTTGGGTGGGTAAGTCTATCTTCTGAGATATGTTAGATATGTTTATTTTTTCCTCCACAATCAGCTTCTGCCCTGCAACTGTTGCTGCCTTTCAGAAAACGAGAGTTCATGATAGAACGAGTCTCTGACGTGGATGTCCTTGCATTTGCTCTTTCTTTTCCAGTGCGAACACTTGCCGCCTTTTATCTCGCATTCTTCTATCGTCGATGGGGCTTTCGGAGTTAGAACACAGTGGTAAATGGTTCCCATATGTCTTTTGTGGATTTTTCCTCAAACATTAGTGTCAATTTTTGTTCTTCATAATAAATTTTATTAATGAAACATTTTTTAAAGGGCAGAAAAAGTTACCAAGAATAATAGAAAGCAAGCCTGTGCACTTGGCTCCCAGCGCCCTTGAGTTCTAATATTTTGCTGTGCTTACTCGAGATTGTTTTTTTTTTTTTTTTTTTTTTTGAGACAGAGTCTCACTGTGTTGCCCGGGCTAGAATGCCGTGGCGTCAGCCTAGCTCACAGCAACCTCAAACTCCTGGGCTCAAGCAATCCTCCTGCCTCAGCCTCCCAAGTAGCTGGGACTACAGGCATGCGCCACCATGCCCGGCTAATTTTTTCTATTATATTTTTAGTTGTCCGATTAATTTCTTTCTATTTTTAGTAGAGATGGGGTCTCGCTCTTGCTCAGGCTGGTTTCGAACTCCTGAGCTCAAACAATCCGCCCGCCTCGGCCTCCCAGAGTGCTGGGATTACAGGCATGAGCCACCGCGCCCGGCCTTGAGATTGTTTTAAAGACAGAAATCTTGAAGTTTGTATAGACCCTCTCTGATCACGTTTGCCAGAGGCAGCCACTCTCCTGAATTTGGTATTTATCTTTCCTATATGGTTTTCTTTTCTTTCTTTTTTCACACCTGTACTATAGGATTTCCTGTATGTTTTAAAAATACTTTTTCACCTGTATGTATCCATTAAAACAGTATGTTTTTTAGCCGGATGGAGGTGAGGACTGGCCAGGTTGAAGCGTGCGAGCACGTTCGGCTTCCTCGGGAGTCGCCGAATTGCTCTTCGGAGTCCCTCCGCCATGTACAATGTGTGACTTCCCGTTGCTCCCCTCTCTGCGCCACTCGAGATTGTCAGCCTTCAAATTTTTGCAAGTCTGGTGGTTGTGAAAGAGCGTCCTTGTGTCGTTAATCATTCTTTGATTACAGGTGAGGTTGAGTGTATCTTAAGTGGCTGTTTGAGTTTCCTCATCAGTGTAAGAACCTGTTCATGTGCTCCGTCCGTTTTCCTATTGGGTCACTTATGTTTTCTTATGGAGTTTTATCAGAAAATTCCAGGTGCCGATACTTTGTGGATCATGTATGTGACAGGCATCTTCTTCCAGTGAGTGGCTTCTCTTTCAGCTTTGTTTATAGTATCTATTGATAACCAGGAGTTTTACCTCTTAATGCAGTTGTATTTATTAATATCAGTCTTTTCCTTTATGGCCTGTGCTTTGAATCTTAGTTTAGAAATTCTTACTCTGAGCTCATAAAGATATGCTTTGGGGCCTAAATGAAGATCGTTTTGCTTTTCTGGCCTTATTCCTTGTTGGCCATTGTATTTCCATCCTTGCCTTGCCTGGGGACACCTGCGCAGGCAGAGGACAGGCTGCAGAATGGTTCCCAGTGACGGTGGTAATTGTCGCAGTTGTCCCTGGGCACATGGGGCTGGGCTGCACTCGAGGTGGGAGCGAAATCCTTCTCCTTGGCCCTTGGCTGTTTCTGAGAGGTGCTGAAGTGCAGGCTTGACTGGCCTCTCTTAAGCCTGGCTTATCCCATGCCTGATAAAACTGGTTGTAAACTTGCCCCCTGTCCCCTCCTTCAGTCTAGTGGCACTGCCTGACTGACTTCCTGCTGCTGCCGCTGCCTGAAGCCAAAAAGGCAGAAAGCGTGTGGGGATGGCTCCTGCTCCACGTTCTTTCCCAGGTTCGACTGCCACCTGGCCCTTGGCGATGACACCGGTGTGAGTGAAAGTGACTGCTTGCACAAGTTCTTCCGGAAGCTCTTCGCGTCTGTGCCTTTCCTCCTAAGCGCTCAGAAGTGTTCTGCAGACGGAGTCTCATTTATCCATTGCGTTTTGCATGGCAGAGTATCCATGGGTTCCAGGCAGGTGTAGACAAGTTCACAGAACTTGAGGGTGTCAGAACTGGAAAGGTCCTTAGGGGTCATCAAGTTTCGTCCCCCTTCATTCTTTCAACAGTGTGCGGAGTGTCTGCCGGCTGCCTGGCACGTGCTAGTTGCTTAGGATTCAACAGTGGCAACAGGGCAGCCAAGGTCCCTGCCTTCATGGTGGGGGAGCAGCCAGTTATCAGCGGGACTCATCTCAGGGTGCGGCAGGTGTGACGGGACTGGGCGCCTTTGTCATTTTCTTATTTTACATAGACTTGTCTTCCAGCACAGGGGCCGGTTGTCAAATGGGCCAAAGCCAGCCACCACCTGTTTTTAGACACTCCCCTGAGCTAAGAATGGTTTTTATGTGTTTAAATGGTTGGGGGAAAAAAAAATTCGACATTTACAATGTATTTGGATGATAGGGAACGCTAACTTTGAACCTCATTTAGGTGAAATGTTAATTACCCCCTCAAAAAGGATCCCATTGTTTTCATTAGTAAACCTGTATTACTGAAAGTCGTTCTCTGTGACTATGAAAATATTTTGAATTTCATGAATAAAATTTTGTGAAATATCGTTTTCTCTCCTCTTACATAGGTACTTGCATCATGTCCTTAATTTGGACTCTTGGCCTGCACAACCTGAAATATATACACTAACTGGCCATTGGCAGACCTGTTCTAGCTGTGTGACCTTGTGCAAGTTACTTCTTCAGTCTCAGTTTCCTCATCTGCAAAATGGGCATGGTGCCTATTTCATAGGGTTATTGTAAGGAGTAGAAAAGCAGTGATGTTCACCTCTTTCCATATATTAGGTGTTGCAGTAGATGTTGGATATTCCCTAGTGAAAAGTCCATAATAACGGGTTTCTTGAGGGCTGTTGGAGGAAGCCTAAGGAGGGATGCCCCCAGGGTGGGATTGGGGCTCAGTGCTCACCTTGGAGGTCGGCGTCATGATGAATAACATCTTTCAGGTTGGCTGTCAGGGGCCCACATTGTGGACCCTGGACCTTACAAGACCTGCATCCCCGATGGCTCTGCCAACCTTACTACATTAACGTGGCTTCCACATAATTGTCCTCATGAAATGCACTAACGCATTTAATGAGGCTATAAATATAGGACAAAAATAGCCTATGATACTATTTCCTGGTGAAAAACCGTCCTTTTCGTAGACTTCTTTGCTTTCTCTTTGCTTGCCTCGTTAATACCAGGCATTCTTGGCTAACTCGTTTTTTAAGAAGGAAACAAAGCATGTGTCATTCTTTAACGCATGTTGCTTCACCCGTTAAGGGAGAAATAAACCATAAAGCTGTGAGAAGTGCAGACTGCTGGTGGACAGCTAGGCTCACTCACCAACCAGGTGACTTGCTCTATCCATAAATTATTCCTGCTACAAAATTACACACCATCTTCCTTCAGGGCCATGGAAGTAGAAATATGAAATCTGTGACTGCCAAGGGTTGGCAGTACTGGACTGAACCCAGGGGTCATGACATACCTTCTTACCAATTTCCCTGGGCTGTATCTTCCTTGAACGGATGGGTACATGGAGGCTGAAGCTATTGGAATAATCTCACAGTGCAGGGCAGCCTGAAGAGTCCGGACAGAGCTGGAGACCTGGCTGTGCGCAGGTAGTTGGAGCCAGAGAGACACGTCCTCACCCCAGATTGAGACAGCCTTGCATGACTGCTCCTTTCTTGGTGACAGCCCCGCCCCCAGCCAGGCTCCAGCAGGAAGCGGTTTGTTGGATGATAACCGAATGACTCTGGGAAGTGCACTGGACAGATGTCTCTGGTTACATCTGACACTGATGCAGAGCAGTCTAGGGTCAGAGAGGCCTCCGGGGATTTTCTAGGAATGTTTACAAACAAATCATTGCAGAGCAGCTCACTTGCTGGTCTTACTTGTGCCTGTGCATGGAGCATATGTTTATGTTTGAAGACACTAGTCACAGGGAAGGCAGACGGTGGCTTTCAGTGGCCTCATAACGCTATGTTTCTTGGCACCAGGTAGTGGGAAGAGGTTGTTAATTCTCTGGGGAGGTTTTAGGCAAGATCTGTTTGAGATCTGCAAAACTGAATGCTAAGCCGTGTGTCTGTATATGTGTGTCCTGCTTTTGTTCTTCATTGACCCTGTGGACTCGGATTGCCAGGAAGCAAAGAGTCAAAATAAAGGCCATTGGACAGAAATCTGAAAGTGGGACATGTCATGGTTTGCAGATGTCAATTCTGTATTGCATCATGATGGGCAGTACCCCCGGGAGGGAAGACCAGCGGCAGGAGAGGAGAGAACCCCGAGGGCTCCAGCTGGTAGAAGAGAATTCCCATTTCTCAGCTGGAAAAGTCAGCATTGCTAAGTGCATGTTCTGGAATGATTTGGGTGGAATGCAGCAGCTGTCCGAGTTTTTGTAGTTGCCCGTTTTGGCCTCCTCATCAAGTATAAATTTGTGGGTGCCAGAAATTTTGGAAGGAGCTGCTCCAGCAGGCTATTTGCCTTTGTCCAATGGGGGAGGACTTAGATTTTTTTTCTTTTTTTTTCATTCTTGGTGCAGATGGTGTAGTTATTTTAAGTAAGTGATGTGCTGCAGTGAAAATGGGCAACTCTTTTTCATTTTTCAGCTTAATGAAAAAAATAAAAGGGAAGAGGAGAGAGCCCAGCTAGCCAACTTCTTGCTAATGCTTGTCTTTTTTGGATTCTAAATGTGTCCCAAGACACTAAGATGGGATAAATATTTCAGCCACTAGAAAGTCCTGCTGTCGGCCTGAAAAGATTTCTAACCTCTTTTAAAGCAGACGGGGTAGTAATTTACTTTTACAAATCCAGACACCCCATGTCCCTTATTTTAACTATGTATGTACAGATCCCACTCGCATTCTAGGGGGATGAGACAAGGGGTAGATGGAACTTTCCAAGGAAGAGTACAAGGGATGGGGAATAAAGCGGTAACTGAACACATGGAGTGGTCACAGATGTTTAATGGAGACCTGTGGAGTGCTGGTGCACGGGGTGCAGAGGCGGACAGCACAGTGCCTCTCCGCCTGCAGGGCACTCGGTCTAGTAGAGAGACAGCACAGATGCGTCAGTAGGCACAAGGTGGGGCAAAGGAAAACACAGGGCACTATCAGAGTGTCAAGCAGGGGGACCAGCTTTAGACTGGATATCGATGAAGGGATCTCAGAGTGATGTAAGCTGAGGTCTGAAGGGCAAATGAGGAGGTTAGCCAGGTGTACGAGCGTGCTCGGGCTGCCATGACAAAGCACTGCAGGCTGGGTGGCTTAAACAACAGAAATCTGTTTTCTCATGACACTGGAGGCTAGAAGTCTGTGATCAAGGTGTCGGCAGGGTTGGTTTCTTCTGAGGCATCTCTCCTTGGCTTGTAGGTGGACATCTTCTCCCTGTGTCTTCACATGGTTGTCTGTGTCTTAATTTCCTCTTCTTATAAGGACGCTAGTCACATTGCATTAGGACCACCCTAGTGCCCTCATTTTAACTTTATTACCTTTTAAAGACCCCCGTCTCCAAATATAGCAGTCACATTTGTAGATACTGGGGGTTAGGACTTATAAAATTTGGGGGAGAACAGAACTCAGCCCATAACACGAGATGAAAGGTCGGCAGAAGAATGTTTGGGGTCAGCAAACAGCATGTTTGGGGGCCTCGTGGCAGGGAGGACAGTGGTGTTTTCCAGGAAATGGTTCGAAATGAAGTCGCGGAGATAAGCAGGGGCTGGATCATGCTGGGCTTTGTAAGCCGCGGCGAGTTTTAGATTCATTCTAAGGACACAGAGAAGCCATCGGTTGTGTTTTAAAATCTCACTCTGTGTGAGGAGATGGAACTGGAGGGTGTGAGAAGTGGAAATCCAAAGGTTTTTTTAAAGCAGCGTTTCTCAACCTGGGCACTACTGACATTTCAGGCTGGACAGTTCCCTGGGTAGGGCCTGTCCTGTGCATTGCAGGATATGTGGCAACATTCCTGGCCTCTACCTGCTGGATGCTAACAGCACCCTCCCTTCTCCCAAGCCATGACAACCAAAATGTCTCCAGACACTGCCACGTGTTCCCTGCGGTGCAGAATTGTTCCCTGCTGAGAACCAGTGGTCGAATGGGGGCAAGAGATAATGGTGGCTTGGATTGGGTGGTACCAGTTCAGTGAGGCAAATTGGATGGTTTGAGGAAAGTTTTGAAGCCAGAATCAAAAGGATTTAACCTGCTTTTGCTTGGGTTTCTCCTCGTGCTTTTGAGTTTGATGATGTCACTTCCCTAAAGCACGAGGCAGTGTGCTGCCTGCATGCATAATGGAGTTGCTCAGAGGGACAAAAAGAACGTGCCTCTCTGTTATCATTCCCCAGGCCCCAGAATCCTTGGTCCTGTCAGGAACGCACTGTGAGCCCCGTGGCTGGCAGGACCACCTGTGTGTGATGGACGTGGTATTTAGTCTCCGTATCCACCCAGCCATTTGTCAAGCCCGTGCGCCGCCAGGCTTATTGACTTTCAGAGCAAGCACTTTGGAATCTAATCTGGCCAATTTTCTGGTTCCGGAAATCTGTTTATCAGAACAAGATTTCACAGTTGCTGTGACTTTTCCAGGGGGCTTGCCTTCGAGGAGCTAGCTCTACAAAAGCAAGTGTAAGTGATTTCCAAATAAAATAGAATGACAGTTACATTCCAGAGCCCTGAAGACTTTGCTGCTTGCTGGGGAAGCCTGGAGCAGTTGTTACAAAACAGCTGGAATTGTGTGGGTTTTCTGGGTTGAGCATTTGGTGTCTGGCTGGGCTCCAGCGCCTGGCTGTCCTTCTGGGTTCCCCCTCAAGCCCTCACCAGGGGGTGGTGAATTGGTTGCGTGTTCTTCTTGGGGCTGGTGGCGGTTTTCCGGAGTCCAGTCTTGAGAGGGACTCTGATTTTGATTCTGGGCTCGGTGGAACAGAGTGCCGAGATTGATTAGTGATGGCTGACTTGGCAGCAGAATGGGAGAAATAGTAGCACAATACATTTTGCACTTCCTCACAATCAGAGCTGAATGATTTTTTTATTCCATACCCTTCCATGCCCTGGGCTGTGCCTTCCTGCGTGGAGTCTTTGTTAACACTGTTCTCTAGGCCGGAAGGGTCCTTACTCTTCATCTCTGTGTATCCGTCAACATCCACTGTAAATGCCACCTCTTTCCTCGACTCTTTTTTGATTTCTTTGAATTTTGACTTTATCTTAAGAACACCAGGGAGCCATTCAGTGGCCTTTTAAACTAAGGAAATGTCACGATTGATTTGCTGTTGAGAAAGATCCCTCTGTCCACACAGGGGAGAATGCATTAGAGAGGGCCAAGTTGGGAGGCCATGCAGGGCAGCCGTCCCGGTAAGAGAGGTGGAGTAGTCGCTGTCGTGGCGCGGGGGACTTGGAGATTGGCCATCTCTAGGGGTTGATGGAGAGAGGAGGGGACGAGGGAGATTTCCAGGGTTCGGATGTGGGTAGTTGGGCAGGGTGGAGCCCCTCACTGTAGCTTCTCTTCTAGAGTTCTGCAGTGAGCTGTGGAAGCTCCATTTCAGCAGTGAGACATGCATGTGCATTATTGATTCACGACAGTGCGGCAGACGGTCGGTCCACAGGGAGATTCCGTGGCACTAGGGCCGATGGGGTGCTTGCTTATGGCTGGGTCCAATTCCCATTGGTTGTTGCCCGCTTGTTCTAGTGATACAGTATTTTTAGTATCACCCCAGTAATACCATCGCCAGACTGCAGAGTATGTGCTCATCTGTACTGGGAGAAGCCAGGGAACACTTCAGAGGGAAAACAGCAGAGAAGTTGTTTGCTGAAGGGCGTGTCGGGTTTTACTAGGAGACCCAGCAGGTCGAAGGGCATCCCCGGTGAAACGAACAGCACATATGAAGGATGTGGTGTGGCAGAGGGTGTGAGGTCAGGGGATCTAGAGATGCTTCTCTTTGGCAAAGCTTGAACGGGTCCTTCTGTGCTCGTGTTACCACCAGGCAGGTCTAGACACCCCTGTCCTTGTTACATGGCTTGTGCCTTTCCAGCCTGGAGGAAGGAGCCTTAGCTTTTGCCTCTGTCTTTAGGATATAGCACAGGTGTCTGGTCATAAATGCCCAATAAATGCTTACGGAATGACTCAGGAGGGAGCTCTGGAGCTATGGTGTGCTGAGGGACTGGGTTTTTATTTTATTTTATTTGTTTCTACTTTAAAGACTCTTTTTCTTCCAGATGGTTCTTCATCCTCCAGCCTTTGATCACACTGGCTCAGATGGGTGAAATCGATCAGATCCTAGCTCCCTTGAAAATCTGCCCCCAGGATCCCTTGGGGGGTGGATTCATGCCCCCTCCTCCCCACCACTGCCGTGGTTCTGGCCTTCTGTGTTTGCTTTCTGGTCTAAGGGTTGGGCGTTTTGGGTGGGGACCCTGACTCTGTATGACCATGTTCAGTGGAGTTGAATCTGAACCTTGGGGCTTGGTTCTCAACCTCCAATAACTCTTGACAAGCAGTTCTGTGACCATAGTGCCCTCTTGGGGGTTAAAAGGCCTGAGTTCCAGTTTCAACTTGGCCTTTCCTACCCATGAGAACTCAGGCAGGTTGGTTTTGTAGATTTGGGCTCCTGTTTCCTAGAGTGAAATGATCTCCCAGAAGCCCTGCCAACTGGGCCCCAATTCAGGGAGTCTGTGATTGTAGGGGCTGCAGAGCCCGAGCCTGGAAAGATCCTGCAGCTCCTACTGTTGGAGATATTGGGAGTCCAGTGCTCACTTCTGTCTGGAACTTTAATTTTTTAACCACTGCTGGTGGCCAGATAGAAACATTTGAATTTTATAATCCATTTTGTGGATGGAGAAAGAAAAAAAGTCAGTGAGCGCTCCTTCTGTGTCTGACAGCTAAGTGCATTCTTTGTGTTTCTCCATTTAGTCCTCTCAGAATCTCAAGGGCTGGGGTGGGGCCGATTATCAGCCCATTTCACAGATGAGGAGACTGAGGCCCAGGGAGGTCGGGTCACCTTCTGGAAGTCTCACATATGCTGAACAACAGTCCTTTCCGTTGGTTGGGGGCTCAGGTCCTTGCTGCTGTTACTGTGCTGTCTGACCTCCCTGTCCCCTCCCCTCAACAGAGAGCCAGCTGCTCCCTGGGAACAACTTCACCAACGAGTGCAACATTCCAGGCAACTTCATGTGCAGCAATGGGCGGTGCATCCCGGGTGCCTGGCAGTGTGACGGGCTGCCCGACTGCTTCGACAAGAGTGACGAGAAGGAGTGCCGTGAGTGTGGCCCAGCCCTTTGCTGGGGTGGGGATGGGGGCAGCCCTGGGGCAGAGGGGAGGAGGTCCTGAGCTGGCTTGGACCCTGCATGCTCTGCTTGCTGCAAGCTGGTGGGTTTGGGCCTGTGGCCGACAGTCCTGCCTTCTCCCCTCTGTCCTTCTGTGTCAGAGCAGTGCGGTCTGTGCAGAAACAGGGATCTTGGTGGTGGGGGAGCCACAGCTCTGGGCAAGCAAGGATTCTACCATCAGCCTCTACTAAACTCTCCCCTGGGGGCCTGTCATTGCCTTCGCTTTACATCTGAGCCATCTGACAGTCCCAGAGGTTATGCAGCTGCAGGACCTCACAGCCAGCAAGTGACAGATCTGGCCTGGGAACCCAGGGCCGCCTGACCCCAAGGCCCGTGCTGGTAACCATCCCGCAGAACATTGTGAAGTTTTCTTGATGATTAAATGAGGTGTAGCATCCTGCCGAGGATCCAGCACCAAGTTGGTACCTTGTGGATAATGATGTGCTTTCCCTGTTCCCTTTTCTCTGCCGATAGATACGGCCTGGGCCCTTGCTGGGGACGTCACCTTCAAATGGGCACCACCAGGATCTGGTGGGCTTTGGGATCCCCTCACCCGCTTCCTTATTCAACTCTTCACCCGTTTCGAGCCCCTGAAACTTGCCTGAGATTTGGGTTAGTAATAATTTACAGAAAAGCAGCACCTGGGGTGTGAGTTAGGGGGGCGTCCAGGGAGTCAAATGATCCTGCTCTTTGCCCCTTAGGGGTGGAGTGAGCTTGGCCCTGGTACCCCGTGTGGTCGTCCTCCTGGGCATCGTGTAGGAAGCGTGCCTGACAGTAGTGGGCACAGGTTGTCTGATGGGTGACCGCCTTGGGACCACGTGACCGGGCGATGGTTCTTGGCTCTTCCATGGGCTTTGGGCACCAAGCCACGTGGCCTCTCTCAGAGGGGAACTGTGTGTTCTGGCTCTGGGCCTCCTGTCTCTCTGGAAGCCAGCTGAGGAAATGGCTGAGGACAGGATAATCATCTGAACTTTTCACATATCTGTTACGGGGATTTGAGGCCGTTTATTGACGCACAGGAAGGAGCACTGGGTTTGGAGCCCATCCTCTGGACCGAGCTGCCAGCTCTGAGACTGGCTCTTTGCCTACCAAAGGAAGCCAGTATCCCTGATGCCTGCTTCTGCTCTTTGGAGAAGTTCTGGGGGTGGGAAAATTGGGGGAGGGGAATATTTCATATTGATTTTTCTGAATCTATCATTGATTATACATAATGCATTTCTACTTTTGCAGAGTTTTTAAGAAGTATTATGTCTATTTCAGCTTTTCCCTGTTTCTAGCATGGCTTCAAAATTGCTCGAAATGTAACATTTGTAATTTGAGTTTCAAATGAGGTAGCATAAGTGAGAGCTATCATCTGTCCAGTTTTGAGGATTATCACACAGCATACGAGCATTTGGAATTACCATTTTCGGGATATGGTGTGTATTTGAACTCCAATAAATGCAGATTGTCATAAGCTGACCAGGGAATGCTCGGCACATGATCAGTTTGTGAAAGAATGCGGGGTTAGAGTCTTAAATAGTATTCCCAGCTTTGTCAGTAGCGGCCGTGTGATACTAACATACCCTGTGACATTCTGTGTCCTCTCTCAATCCAGTCCCCTGATTTTAGAATTCGTGCTCAAACTGGAAGAAGTGGCGGAGAGAGAATATTAAAAAAGATGTTGCCGGCAGCTCCTTGGAGCTGCTTGGTTTGGTTTGGAACAGGCTTCTTCTTGTCGGTCCACCATCATTTTTTTCTCCTCGTTTCCAGCTCTACTCAAGTGTGGTACAGACTCGACTGGCATTTATTTAGTCTTTTGATCAAAACATAATTTAAAAACCATACGCCCAAACACAGGCATTAACCTCTCCTCAGTGGCCTTTCTTTCTTTTTTTTTTTTTGTCTTTAAACTGTGAAAACAGAAGATTAGAAAGTTTTAGACACTAAAGAGAAGGAAAAAAAGTTCATTTTCAAAAAGAAATTCTACTTTCATTTTAAATTTCTTATATACTCCCTTCCATTCCTCGGAGTTGAGGGTGTGAGCCCTGGAGAAAGACTATTTATGTCCAAATCCAAGCCCTTCTCCCTGCTTAGGGGACTATGTGATCTTGAGAAAGTTACCAGAACGTTCTAAACCTTAGCCATTGGGAGGATTAAAGAGAATTCTTTAACATTTTGGTGCCCCAATTTCCTCCTCTCCAAAATAGGAGTAATAATGCTGCCCATACTTAGCATGGGAACTTAGTGTCGAAGTTTTACTATGTATAAGGCACGCAGCACAGCGCCTGCGTGCGGTTAAGTGGCTCGTAAACATCAACTATTACTGGTCAGTTGGCACGAACTATTTTATATGGTCATCATCATGAGATCGGATGTATGATTGAATTACCTGCTCTTTTCTACTTAACATTAGAGGTCCTTGGCCACATCCTATATTTTCTAAAACAAATTTTAGGTAATTAGAGATTGTTATTAATGCATCATGGAAGGGCATAGAGAAACACATATCTCCCAGACTGTAAGACCTGAATAGACTGTGGTTTATTGTGGCACTATTCATTCATTCCCGGTTGTTTTGGGAGGCTGCCTAATGTTCCATCAAGTAGATACACTGTAACCCAGCCATTCCCCTATGGTGGGGTGTCGAACTCTCCTGCTTTTTAACTTCTGCTGATCATAATGTTTAAGATCAATTAAGGAACTTATCCGTACCAAGACGACAGCAATACACGGTGGTTTCAGCCAGAGCCAATCATAATGTTTAAGATCAATTAAGGAACTTATCCGTACCAAGACGACAGCAATACACGGTGGTTTCGGCCAGAGCCAGTCATAATGTTTAAGATCAATTAAGGAACTTATCCGTACCAAGACGACAGGAATACACGGTGGTTTCAGCCAGAGCCGGGGTGGGCAGGGCTGAGGCTGCAGGGTGACCAACTTGAGCCTTTTCAAGGCCACCCTGGGAGTGGTCCACGTAGAATTCCTGTCGCCTTCCTCGTGGGAAGGAGACCAGCTCATGGGTCACAGAGCGCATTCTCTGATTCTTTGGAACAGCTGGGCACTTAGGGGCACAGGAGTGAAGGTGGCAATGTACCCGCTTCAGACAGGTGTTTGCCTCGAGTGCCCTGTGGAGCTTTGGCATTGAGAAGATAACACATTTTTAAAAAGAGAGAGAGGATCGTTGCCCTTTTCAAAGGGCAAGCAAGGAAGAGCCGGGGGGGATGTGTCGTGGTGGGACACGTGGCGGTGAGCAGCCCTTCTGTAGCCACAGCAGAGAAAGATTTTCATAAGACAGGAAGACATTTCTTTACCATAAAGGTAATAAAATCACATATTGTAAAAATTGGGGTGAAGGGAGGAGAAAAACAAAGGACTCGCACCTCGAGTCTGTACTCAGATCCACTGTTAGCATCTTGGAAGTTTTCATTTGGACTTTTCCCCGGTTGTAATCACCATGAGTATATAGTTTCATATTCTGGTATTTTTCTTCATGTAACGTTGTAACATGGTAACATTTTTCTGTAGTTTTTGTTTTTCATCTTTCTCTTTATCGTTTTTAATGTCATTAACTTGTATGATACAATTGATTGACTCATAGTTCGTTCGGCATTCTCCTTGTTTCCAGTTTTCCACTGTTGGAAACAGTATAAGGAGGGTGGACATAACTTTCCCCCTGTTTTGATAAATTTTTTTTAGGCTAAATTCTCAGAAATAAAATGACTGGGTTGAAGGGCAGGCGCCTTTTCTGGCACCGGACACAGACTGCCCACTTGTTTTGCTAAAGATTTGTGCCAGTTTGCTCTCTCGCTGGCAGTGTGTGAAAACTGTGACTGTATTTTAGTTCTGGCAGCATTGGGTAATATTAAATATCTTCCAAAAATATTTTTTTTCTGGTTAATTTAATAGTTGAAAACAGTTATATATTTTAACTTCTTATTTTTAAAATTACCTAGTGAGGTTGGATGTTTTCCCTGACCTGTACTTCCTAGTTGTATTTCCTTGTGAAATGTCTATTGATGGACTAAAATTAGTTTCCAACTCTGTTAAGACATTAAATTTTCTGCCTCTTGAATCTGGAGAAGAGGCTCATTTGGGGATACTTTGAGTATATTTCTGTTCTTGGCTAGTGGAATGCCCTCAATGATGGTTTTGTCCAAATAACTTTTTTTGCCTGTAATCCTAGCATTTGGGAGGCCAGGGTGGGAGGATCACTTGAGGTCAGGAGTTTGAGACCAGCCTGAGCAACATAGCGAGACTCTGTTTCTACAAAAAATAGAAAAATTAGCCAGGCGTGGTGGCGCATGCCTCTAGTCCCAGCTACTCTGGAGGCTGAGGCAGGAGGATCACTTGAGCCCAGGAGTTTGAGGTTGCAGTGAGTTGTGATGACACCACTGCACTCCAGGCTGGTGACAGAGCGAAACTCTGTTTTGTTTTGTTTTTAACCCAAATAACTTTTTTTGTAGTAAAAGGAATAGAGATACATTTTAGAAAAATGTGGAAGCCCCATTGAAAGCACCGATTATGATGAGAGCAATGGTGTGTACTTAGAGCTTCCTCTGGGCCACACTATCCCAGGCACTTTATTTTATATTAACTCATTTCATCATCACAACAGCCTTTTTAGGAAGGGACTGTTGTCATTTCCAGGTGAGGAAACCAAGCCACAGAGTGACTCCGCAGAGCTTGCCGGTTGGCCCAGAAAACAAGTCACCATAACATTCCTTCATCAGAGACCCCCAGTGGGGTCTTTCGGTCTTTCTACAGGTCTCTGTTACCCTGCTGAGTGGGATCGTACTGTTATTATAACATATTATTTTGACTAACACGCTTTTTAAAAATATTCAAAAATGTCAATGATGTTTTCCTATGGAAATGAGTTTTAAAACCTGTGAGTCTCTGAAACGTTTTCCTCCAAGAGAGTATACTTTAATCGATGCCACTCTCTGTAATAAAGCGGCAATCCAAATTTCCAGAACCCACACGTGACCTGGAGTCAGGCGCCTTACGATCTCCTTCCGGTTTTGTGTCAGATTTTAGTTGCCATCTCTTTATGTCCCGGCCACGTTGGGGAGAGATCTTGAATGTATGGGATCCTTGTCACAAGAGGTTTATTTTCTCCTTTGGAAAATTATTACTATATTGACTGATGTCTTTGACCAGGTAGGCACAGACTTTTAAAGTCTCAGGCCCTCTGTGTGTGTGTGTGTGTGTGTGTGTGGTGAGGAATGTAGAGGAGGGATAGATTTGAGGACCTTGACAAATGATAAAATACTAATGAATCTCTGCTGGCCGAATCTTGCCTGTAATCCCAGCACTTTAGGCGGCTGAGGCAGGAGGATCTCTGGAGGCCAGGAGTTTGAGAGCAGTCTGGGCAACATAGCAAGACCCCCCCATCTCTACAAAATACAAAAAAATTAGCCGGGTGTAGTGGCACACACCTATAGTCCCAGCTACTCAGGAGGCTGAAATGGAAGGATCACTTGAGCCCAGGACTTCGAGGTTACAGTGAACTATGGAGACAGAGCGAGACCCTGTCTATATTAAAAAAATAATAATAAATCTCTAAATCCTGAGTCATAGAAAGTAGGTGTAAAAATGGTATTTGAATTTTATTTACTTTTGGTGTTCCCAACCATTTCTTGAGCATGCCTTCTCATTGCTCTGGCGTGATGGCATAAATCCATGGGATAGAGTTGAGAGGGCAAGTCTGGGATAATGATCGCCAAGAAATATAAAAGGGTAAGAAAGCCGGGGTTGAGATTGTCTATACTCCCTCCATGCTCTGCCTCTTTCCTTTTTAGTGTCTTTTCTCACCTTCTGCCTCTAGGTGGCACCACATGTAACGTTTTCTTTTAAACCTGGTGCTACAGGGCAAGCAGGGATTAGGGAAGAGGCTGGATTCTGAGTTATTATCTTTATCAAGCTTTGCCAGGAATTCAGCTATTTCACCAAGGCACCTAATGCTTGGCTCCACACGCAGCACACCTCTGGAAACCAGGAAGCTTCTGCAGAGATTCATATGGAGGAAGACACGTGAAGACACATGCCAAGAAGACAGCCATCCCACAAGCCAAGGAGAAGGCACATCCTTCCCTCGCCGCCCTCAAAAGGAACCAGCCCTCCTGACACCTTGGTTTTGGACTTCTGGCCTCCAGAACTGCAAGACAATACATTTCTGTTGTTTAAGCTCAAGTTTTTGGAACTTCGTTATGGCAGCCCTAGCAAACTTAAGGCAACCACCAACCCATCTCTCTTGTTTTTTAAAAATCATTACTGAGGGAGTGATAGCTGTCCCATAGCGGTGTAACAGGATGACATCCACAGGCATCTTGCTTCCATCTTTTTCTTGAACGATTTGAAAGTAAGAACCTCACTGTTATGGGTTGAATTGTGTCTCCCAAAAGGATATGTTGAAGTCCTAACCCTCATTTTTTTAGAATGTGTCTTTATTTGGGAGTGGATGTAATTAGTTAAGATGAGGTCATATGGGGGTAGGGTGGACCCTTAATCCAGTAGGAATGGTGTCCTTACAAGAAGATGATATGAAGCTATGAGGGAGGAACACCAGGTGACAACAGATGCAGAGACTGGAGTGATATCACCGCAAGCCAAGGAAGGCCAAGGATTGACGGCCGCCACTAGAAGCTAGGTGGAGGCAGGGAAGGTTCCATCCAAGTCTTAGAGGGAGCATGGCCCTGCTGACAGCTTGATTCCAGACTTCTGGCCTCCAAAAATGTGAGGGGATACGTTTCTGTTGCTTTAAGCCACTCAGTTTGTGGTCCTTTGTAATGGCAGCCCTAGGAAATGGAGACACTTGCTTCCCAGGGGATGCTGGAGCCACTGGGGTGTCTGTGAGCCAGCCTCGGCCCAGTCGGTGTGGGCCTTTTCTTCACCGCCGTCCCCCGGCCTCTCAGGAAGAGCCAGCCCTCTGTTCCTGCTCGGGGCCCACGGCCTCGTCATGTGAGGGAGGCGTCCCTTGTTCTCCAGGTCTGGGCTCAGGCGAGCCACTGTTAAGTGCTGAACTCCAGTGGCCTTCTGCAGGAGTTGAGCCTCCGGAAACAAGGCTCTTAGAAGCGTCTAGACGCTATCATCGTGGTTTAATGCTCTGTCCGTTAAACACTTCAGAATGAAAAGACAGACACTTTCCCAGCACTTACGGTGTGACGGAAATCCCAGACCTATGTGTATTCACGTTTTCTAATGGAGTTATTTCGTTTGTTTGTGTATTTGCTTTTCAGTGTCTCAGGTAATTCCAGACATGACCCTCACTTCACTTCATTTCTTTCATCTGAAATGCGAGACTGTAAATCCTGTGGTTAAGAACAGGGGCTTTGGGGCCAGGCAGCTCCCGTGTATGACTTTGGAGGCCCTGGGCGCTATTTTTACCACGTTACTCTGCACCTATTTCCTCTCCTGTAAAATGCGGATGATAGCAGCACCTACTCCAAGGGTGATATTTAAAACATCTAACAAGTACTGTGTCCAGACCATAAGCCAGTTGGAAAGGAGTGGCCCTTAAACAATAGGTATTGTTTGCTGGTACAGACAAGGTGAAGGTCAGCTGAGTCTTATGTGAGCTAATGGATACGAGATTTGCAACTGATGCCTGTTTGAGCTAAGCATCCAGTGCGTGCTCACTGGTTCTGTTTCCTCCAACCCAAATACACTGGTGACATTCATGGCCAGTGCAATGCTAGAAGTCACTGCTCCAGCCTGTGCCCTACCCTCCAGGACCTCACTTTCCCTTGCCCCAGCCCCCCCCCGCCCCTTGCCTGGCTCACAGATTGAGAAGCTACACCATGGAAACACCTTCATTCGCTGGGTCAATATCTTCTTTTCACTGGAGAGAGGCTTGAACACATAATCATGAGTTCTCACGAAATTTCCTTTAGCTTAGCGCTCCAGGGAGCCAGCCAGACGCCCAAGCTGGTACAAAAGGGAAGGAAACAAATATTTTACAGCAGGAGGTTAGCCAGGCTGTGGAGGTCGCAGGGAAGGAAGCTTGGAGGTACCTGGGCTGCATGCAGATGGGAGCCTCTGCCTTCACGGGCTTGCTCTCTGCGCTGCTGGAGCCCCGCACAGCTGAACACACAATGACGGTGCTTTGCTTTGTTGTTTGAACACTCTTCTTCAGCCTCCGTGGGTGTATGGTCCCCTCCACCTTCCTTGCCCTGGCCTGAAACCAGCGCTGCTCCCTGTGGCCGCCAACAATTTAGGCCCAGAACTTGTAGAAGTAACTGTTTCCTGGATCCCCTCTTTCCGCTCCAGATGTGCGCTTCGTGCCTCATGGCCTTGGTGCGGAAAGACTTTCAGTCCAGATGCTGGAATCACAGCATAAACTCCCAGGTGGCCACCTCCGTACGGGCATTTCCAGGTTGTCACGCTACACTTGACTTAACAGGAATTTGACCTTATGCAAACTTTTCTAAAAGGCCCCTGGTAGATTTGTGAAGATGCTGGTTATTTCACACTAGGTGGAGAAATACAAAGAGCTCCAAAACTCTCTGGGTATTTTAGTTTCCTGGGGCTGCCGTAAACAAAATACCACCAACTGGGTGGTTCAGAACAGCAGGAGTTTGTTCTCTCACAGTGCTGGAGGCTAGATGTCCAAAGTCAAGGTGTTGGCAGTGCTCTCCTTGTGTGTCAGTTTCTGTGTCTCTGTACTTCTGTGTCCAGAATTCCCTGATCATTGGATAAGGGCTTACCCTAGCCTAGTATGAGTTCATCTTAACTTGAGTATATTGGCAAAGACCCAGTTTCCAAATAAGGTCGCATTCACAGGTCCCAGGGCACTATTCAACCTGCTCCACTGGTAGATTTGGAGGAGGTGAAGCTCCCAGCAACCAGCAGCTCCCACAGGAGGAGGCCTTTGCAGACTCAGCTCCCTGGTGGTCCCCATGCTGTGTGGACTCTTGCTGCATCCCGTTGGGGGATTTCAGTGTTACTTGTTTTACCCTTCTCCTTGTTGCATGGTGATTATGGAACAGGACCAAGTGTGTCCATAGAACCAGAGTGGTTTGAAAGCCTAAGAGGAGTGATTTAAATAAGAAAATAAGTATTAAAAAAAAGTCAGAGAGGCTGGACACAGTGGCTCATGCCTGTAATTCCAGCACTTTGGGAGGCCAAGGTGGGTGGTTTGCTAGAGGCCAGGAGTTCAAGACCAGCATGGGCGATATAGCAAGACCCTGACTCTACAAAAAATAAAAAAATTAGCCGGGCGTGGTGGTGCATGCCTGTAGTCTCAGCTACTTGGGAAGCTGAGGCAGGAGGATTGCTTGAACCCAGGAGTTCGAGGTTGCAGTGAGCTATGATCTCTCCACTGTACTCCAGCCAGGGCAACAGAGCGAGACCCTATCTCTCACACACACAAAATAGTCTGCTATATATACTCTTTCTTCTATCACCTGGTGCCTTGATTTTGCTACTTCCATGATGGAAAGGTACTCCGATGCTAGTTAGTGTGTGTGGCCTCCTGTGAAAGTTCTGTGCCTTTAATAGCCATGGGCGTGGGAGAGGTGCTGTAGACTAAACACAGTGTCACCAGCTCTCTGCCTTCCAGCCCTGCCGGGACGTTGGGAGGGCTCCAACTGGGGTTCTAGCCAGTTTGGGCTGCAGTCAGATTTTGTTTGTCCTGCACAAGGACACTGAAAACAATTAGTTGCCGATGTTTATAAATTGGGAACTTGCGCATAAAAATTGGGATTATCGGGTTTTCCTGAAAAATCATATATTAGAATACTTTCTGCACTCACAGAGACTCTTGTCCGTTCTGCATCTATCATGCGTTTCACCATCTTACTCTTTCTAAGGCCTCCAGTATTTCTTTAGTTCCGAGACACATTTTTCTTTCACATTTTCCAGTGGACTAAGAAAAGACCGTGTCCTAGTTTAATTGGCGGAGTCGTTTCTTTCTTAGTTGTACATAGAACAGTGGCATGCCTTTGCACTCGGTGGCATCTTGGATTCAGTGAAGTACAGTAATTTTCTCTGATGATTAACACATGATGTCTCAGCCAAGGGCGCTGAACATTTCCAAACAGATAAACGTAGCACGTGTGTATGTTTTCCTAGCATACACACTGCGCTGTGCTTGGAGGATAGAAGGTGGGGTACAAAGTTGGAGGGGGACCTGGCCCTGCCACAGTGCCTACGTGGAATCCTGGCTCCATCATCACCTGGGAGTTGTGCAACCTGGGCAAGGTATGTAGTCTCGGTTTCCTCTTAACGCCCATGGAATTTTTGTGAGGATTAAATGAGCTAAAACCTTGAAAACCCCTCAAACAGCAGCTGGCACGGAGTAAGCACTCAATCCATGTTAGTGGCACTCTTAATTGGCAGCTTGGAATCACATTTCTGGTTTAAATCCCGGCTCTGCCACTAGCTAGTCACTTACCTCCTTGGAACCTCAGCTTCTTCATCTGCAAAGTGGTGGCAGGTGGGAAAGGGGGCAGTGGGAGAATAGATATGGAAGTGCCGGCATCCGGCACATAGCAGGTACTTAATAAAATACACTTTTCCATCTTCCCTCTTCCCCAGGGGTGCACTGGGCCCTGCTAGGGAGAATCTTGGGAGTGTCAGAGAATTTTTGCTCTTTCCGGCAGCAAAGATGGGCTGGATTATGCTCCGTAGATTCTACTTTCTAACAGGTTGCCTAAGCTAAGGAGGGTGGACTGTTCAGTTTCAGATATACTGTGGCTGTTCAGGTCAACAGCACGTTGGTCAAAATTAGCATCTCCCCTTCCCTGAACCACTTTCAGGGGACAGAACTTAGGGACCCTGTGATGGTCCAGTTCTGAGGGCTGGGGTGTGGGACAGCCTGGGGTGGTGGTGCCCCACTCCAACTACAGTTCTTTTGAGCTCCCCCTGACACCCCCACCCCCTGCCTGGAGGTGAGAAGAATCAGACTGTCTACCAGGGGTCTTGGTGCCCCTTCCCTGGGATCTGCGACCAAAGACCCCAGACTGTCTGGTTGGAGAAGTTGAGTCAAGTCTACTGAGGTTGGGCTTCCTGGAGCCTAGAGAAGAACCAGGAGGAACTATCCAATTTAGTATCTTCCAGGAGAAGTCACCAAATCTCCTAGTTCTTAGAAAGTTCTGTTTGATTATTTAGTTACAGCTGCCTGTGACATATCCCTGCTGGTGACATTCTAATCCTATTTTGCTGGTGATGGGGAGGCTCGGACAGCAGCTACCAAAATCTCACCAGGCCTCCTCCAGCTCCCTCAGTCCCTCCTAGGCGACAGCAGCTGCTGCTTGGGACCTGCCACTGCTGTCTTGGAAACTACCAATTTAAATGCCAGTACTGTCACCTGCTGAGCAGTTATTGGCGTGGAGTCATCTTAAAGTCATCTTTTAAATCAACCGTTTGGCACAAATATCGGCCTCACTCCGTCTTGCCAGTCCTCCTCACCACTTCTGGAGAACTTCATTATTCTCAGCGCTGTGTGCTGCCTTTTCCCTGCCTGCAGAAGGAGAATCTTAATGAAAAAGCTCTGAGCTGGGGAGGAGGTGGGTCATGTTCCTGTGTTTTTGCAACGAGTGTGTCCAGGTCGCCTGGGCCTCTGTCATTCTGGCATGCTCTCGTTGCTAGGACCTGGCTATCACTGTGAGATGTAATGGTAACAGGCTTGGTAATTGCTAATAAAATTTAAATGGCTGCAAAATCACAGAACATCAAAAAAAAAATTTTTTTTTTTTCTTGGCACATCCAGACAAATCTTGCTGATCCAAGTTAGGCTGTGACTGTGCAGTCTTTTTATTTTTATTTTTTTATGCAGACTTGCACTTTCATCTGCGGCACAGCTAGTGTGCAATTGCCAAATGGCTTTAAAAAAAAATTCAGAGACAGATGAGGAAATAATAATTTAAAAAAGAGGATGTGGTGCATTTATATAATGCAGACATGTGACCAGAGAGATTCTTTTACTAGTAACACTCAAAGATTAGTTTTCTGATGGTTTTAGAGTGGGAGAGGATGGGGTTAGAGAGTCTTTGAGGTCAAAAAGTAACTGCATAGCCCCCTTCAGAAAACATTTTAGGAACGTTTGGCTTTTGACGTGGTTAATACCATGTCCATTGTTAAGATCCCTGAAAGAGGAATTTATAAAATGTGGGGAATGTCTTCAGGATAAGAGGCTGCTGTGTGTTCTAGAATTGGTGGTTGGAAGGCAAGGACTGAAACAGGTTACATGGAGGTATTCCGTGTTCTGAAGCACTGTAGAGCTTCAAGTTAATTTCAAATTCACATACGGTCCCTGACTCTTGGAAAGGCATCATTTGCATGTGCCCGAGTTTTTTATTTCTATCATCCATGCCCTTCACTGTGGGGGGAGGCAGAAAATCAGTGTCTCTTTCTCCATGGGATTTAAACAAATGTGCAGGGTCTGAAGACCATCTTGGGTCCTGTTCTCTCTTGTCAGGTGGAAGGATTGTTGGCTTCCTCTGTTCTTTTGGGATCTAGCAATACAGCCTGCGACGTTTACTGTGACCTCTGAGAGGGAGGGGAGGAGAAAAGAGCCGAGCATTTTGTGTCTTTGGAGGAGGGAGGGAGAGAGGCCATCCCATTGCCTTCTTGAACCGGAGAGGGAGCTTCAGCTCCCAGAGGGAGCACTGTTGGAGGAGTGGGTGATCACGGGGAGGTTTCCATGATCTGTTTTTCCCTTGGCCATTTTGAACATTTTGGTCGAAGGGAGGTAGTTCGTTTGACCCCGGGCCTGTGCAAGCCTGTCACCATCACGCTGCTCTGTGTCCTCAGACCTTGTCCTTTTGGGCCTTGGGCGCTGCCTGTTCTCCGATGCTTGAGTCACACATTCACACGCTGTCGCTGCCCTGGCAGCAGCCTGGGGGGCCACCGAGTGATGCTGCCGGATGACAGGGAGCAGATGGCCTTGATGTGGAGCATGACAGGTTTCTGCCACTGCTGTCTGATGTTAAAATCCAAACCAGAGCTGCTCCTGGTTCCCTGGATTGGAGGCCACTGGCCAGTCTGGTGCTGCGAAGGGACAAGACGAGTGTGTTTCTGTGGTGCAGCTGCGACAGTGGCAGGTGCTTTGATTCAAGGCCTGGCCGCTGTGTCCACCCCCTTCCCTGTCCCTACTCAGCACCTGCTCTGAACGTCTCTTGGGATGGACGTAGAGGTGAAGTTCCTCCTCCCACCCCACTTATTCCCCACTTAGTTTTCCACAAGTGCCAGGATCTTAGTCCATTCAAATACTATTAGCTGGGTGGCTTATGAACAACAATGCTTACTTCCCCCAGTTCTGGAGGCTGGGAAGTCCAAGATCAAGGTGCTAGGAGATTCTGTGTCTGGGGAGGGCTCCCTTCCTGGTTCACGGACAGGCATCTTCTTGCTGTGTCCTCACGTGGTGAAAGGGGTGACTGAGCTGCCCCGGGCCTGTTTGAGAAGGGCGCTAATCTCATTCATGTGGACTCCGTCCTCACGACCTCATCACCTCCCAAAGGCACCACCTGCTCCTACCATCACACTGCTGATTAGGGCCTCAACAAGAGAATTTCTGGAGGACACAAACATCCCAGTCCTTCCCTTCATGGAAAGGGAAGAGCCCAAATACAGGGTAGAGAAGAGGAGAGTGCGTATTCGGGCCTGCCTGCAGTAATTCCTCTGGCTGGAGGGAAGAACAGGAGAGATTTTCAGGGTATGCTTAGAGAAGTGTCTGGCGGGTCGGTCACTCAGGGCTCATAAGCCAAGGGAGGGAAGTAGCTGTGTGCTTTGTGGTCAAGAACATGGGCACCCAAGTCTGATGAGGGGGTCAAATCATGCTCTACCACTTCCTAGCTGTGTAATCCTGGGCAAGTTACTTAACTTCTCCGTGCCTCAGTTGCCACATCTGTAAAATGGGACAGGAGTAGTTCCTCTGTCAGGGTCTTCTGAATGGCTGTCTGTGAAGCTCTTAGAACAACACCTGTCACGCAGCAAGCATTCGGTAAATGTTGGCTCAGTTCTTGTCATCACTCGATGCTTTAAATTCTTCTGAACAAAAGTCGTCGTAAAAGAGTCGTGAATGCTTGCCTGCTGTCATCTCACCGTCACCTGACTCACCATAATGACATGACTAGCAAATTTTCTGAATGAATGAAGGAGTGTGTAGTGTTATCTTGGTTGCTCTGCATGAAGCTGCCAAAGAAAAAAGAAAAACAAAACAATTGAGTTTTCTCTTGAATAACAACAAAATGAAGGGCACCCAGCCAGTGTTTCCTCAAGTGTATTTGGTGGGTCACCTGAGTCATCTGTTCACATAGATTTGGGGATGACTCAACACCTGCTGGAACAGAATCCCAGAAATAGAGCCCAGGAATCTGCTTCTGAACAAGCAGTCCCCGGGAGTGTGGTGCTCTAATCACGTATCTCCTGTGATTAGAGTAAGTCTCAATGGGTGAGGAAGTTACCTGGACACATCTTGCATTGCCAGCATCTCTGGATAACTGGGCAGAGGGATGCCCATCAGAGCACCCCTTCTGATGAGCCCAGGCAGACGCACTGCAGCTAGTAGGGTGGCCTCAAGACCAAACTGTTCTGAACAGTGAGTGCTAAGTGATGAGATGGCGACATGATAGGGATTAGGGCCTTGTTTTGCTTTTGAGGTTCTTCCATGTCTATTATCTCCTAAAGAAATCAAATGGATCGCAGGTGCTCTCATTGCCATGCCCACGAGAGAGAATGACTTCGTCTGTGCCAGAAATGAAATTCTCAGCAAGAGGTGCCTGGCCTTTGGAAATTTCAACAAGTAATGCCAACGAGATTATATCCCTGTTAACAGTGGGTATCTCTGGGAGGTGGGATAATGATAATTGTGCTTTTCTAACGTCTTATTATTTTTGCATGGGAGGCGGTGTGTGGAGTGCTTGGAAGTACACAAGCCTGGCACGGGCCAGCCTGGGTTAGTCCTGGTTCCTCTGCATACTGGGCACGTTATTTAATCTCTCTGTACCTCACTTTCCTCATCTGTGAAATAGAGAAATAATAAAATAGTATCTGCTGCCTAGAATTTAAACACATTTACACCGGTTAAATATTTAGGACAGTGCTTGATCCTAACTTAGCTCTTGAGGAGAATTAGCCATTATTATTAATAACAGTATCGTCTTTAAGTACTGTGGTCCCCAACCCCTGGTCTGTGGCCTTTTAGGAACTGGGCCACACAGCAGGAGGTGAGAGAAGCTTCATCTGTATTTATAGCTGCTCCCTATTGCTCACATCACCCTCTGAGTTCTGCCTCCTGTCAGATCAGCAGGGGCATTATATTCTTGTAGGAGCGTGAACCCTACTGTAAACCGCGCATGCGAGGGATCTAGGTTGCACGCTCCTAATGAGAATCTAATGCCTGATGATCTGAGGTGGAGCTGAGGCAGTGATGCTAGCTCTGGGGAGCGGCTGCAAATACAGATTATCATTGGCAGGGAGGTTTGACTGCACAATAAATGTAATGTGCTTGAATTATCCCAAATCCCCGCCCCGTACCTGGTCCATGGAAGAATTGTCATCCATGAAACTGGCCCTTGTTGCCAAAAAGGTTGGGGACTATTGTTTAAGTACATGCAATTGGTAGTTCTTGAATGAAAAAAAACAAAAGCAAAAGCAAACAAAAAAACATGAGCAAAATTACAGTGTAAAGAAAAAGTCTGCTCAGATCATAGACACTTGATGTGTGAAGGGTCTAAAATATCTGTCATAAAGACCCGAAGGGAGTTAGCAGGATCCAGCTCTCTGACTGGGGCCTGGGTTTTGGTCCCTGCAGGGAGGGGTAGGATTCCTATCAATGTTTTCAAGCAGTGCCTCTTGGATGCGCCAAGGGTTAGTGCCCCAGAGGGAGAAAGCAGAGTACAAGAGTCACGGGGGCTTTGCGCTTGGACCCTTGCACCCTTTTCCTTGCTGAAAGCGAAGCAGCTACAAGTCGATTTAAAAAAAAAAAATCTTTTGGGCTTTGCATAAGATTTTATTTTCACAGAGGGTTCTGCGGTAAACAGACAAAAGGGTTTATTCCCATGGGACTCACTCCCTAAGCAGCCTTTTTTCTCCTTTAATCTCTTCTTGACATCTGTGATTCCAAAGACAGCACCATAATTGTCAGAGCTCACTTCCAACTATCATAGCATGGGAGTACTCAGAAATTTATTTCCTATAATGAGCCCAGATCTGCTTTCTGCAACTCTTCAAAGGTAGCAGTGGGGTGCCTTAGGTGCTAATGAGTTCCCTGTTATTATAATAGAAATGCTCAGGCTTATGATGACTTCAAGTCCCGGCTTCGTTCATGGCTGGGCAGGTCTCTATACTGTCTGAGGAGGGAATGGGGACGTACGCACAGTGCTCCGTGCAGTGCGTGGTGGGCGGCTGGCTGTTGTAATAATCACAAGTGACTGACGCACGTCTGCTTGGCAGCCTCTTCCCGTGACCCCAGGAGAGAGTCGTTCAGACAGACCTGTTCTTGGTTGCAGACGGCTTTTAGGTGATGCCATTAAGATCTCTCTTCAGAGCCTTTGACCTGCTGATGGGCCACACACCAGTAGGAGGGAAGGCCGTTTATGGCTACCTGGAATCGTGGTGTGTGAGTACTGCCAAGAAGGTGTGAATCCCTCTTTATAAGGAGTCATTCAGTGCTCTTGGTGAGCTATGCCCACTGTGGGGGTGAGGGGGAAACTTGCCCCTTCCCCCAAAATTCGCTGAAAGATCAACTCACAATTACGGCAGATTAGTAAGAGGAAGAGGTTTATTTACCATGCACACGGGGAGAATCACAGAGTGAATTCCCAATATCCCAGTGGGATCCAGATATTTTTATACCTGCCTTTCAGAGGGGAGGGGAGATGAGTGCAGGCAATTTTGTTTAGGGGCAATAAATGGTTGCTAGGGAGGATGAATGGATGAAGGAAACAGACTGACTTGTAAATTAACCTGAGAGACAGGTATCCTGTTTAAAATGATTTGGGACAGCTCTGGTTGCATTCTTGATCTTTTTCCTGCAGTATATTGAGATGACAGAGAGGGGGAGGGAAGTCAATTGTTCTTTTGATGGGTCTGTCTGGTTATACGGAGAGAGGGGAAGCCCTTCCAAGGACCTGTTGACCAAGGAGTCATATTTTGGGGTGAAATTTCCTGAGCTCCTTCGCCACAAACAAGGCGATGGATGGGGTTCCTGAAGAGTCCATCAATTCCACACTCTCCCTTCGCCCTGCAGGGCTACGTTTCAGAAGAAAACATAAACTGCGGATTGTATAATCATGCTCTGATGCGAACCAAACTTTGGCAAGTGCCAACGACTGTGAAAACAATGCACACATGAAACACGCTTTCCCTAGGCTCTTGATGTAATGTTCTAGGTCTTGTGCCAGGTCCCCCCCACCCCATTTTCTGCATTTCAGAAATATTTTATTTTTCATTCCAGGCAGTGGGAGTACACAAAGCAGATTCGTGTCATTACTTAATTTGTTGATCTGCCAGGTTTTTTCTCCCGCCACTCAGCAATCCTCCTATATTTAAGGCTGGTCTTGAGGAAAATTTCATAGGAGCAGCATCATGCTATATTGATCCTACGTATGACTGTGGAGGACATGAGTAAAATCAAAACAAGACAGACAACGTAACAAAACAGTGCCTCTGCGAGTGAATTCTAGGGCGTGCTGCAGCTGAGCAGGGTAGGGGAGCAGGCTGCTTTCTGTTCTTGACCCGGCGTGTAACTCACAGCATGGGATTTTACTTTTCTGAGCTTTCTTTTCCTTCTAAGCAGATAGCTGCCCTGTGGCATCTCTCCAGAGATAATGGTTATTTGCAGTATCGATAACACCCAGTTCTTTGACTTCTCTGCTGATGGAAGTACAGAACTATAAAATACCAACAGAAACTGCTGCTTTAAAAGATGCAGATGAATGGATGGATGGATGCATGGATACCTGGATGCATGGGTGGATGCATGGGTGGATGCATGGGTGGATGGATGGGTAGGTCAGTTGATGGATGGCTGGGCCACATGGGCGGATGGATGGATGGGTCGATAGATGGGTGGGTGGGTGAATGGATACGTGGGTGGAGGGATGGATGGGTGAGTGGATCAATGGATAGAACTACGGATTGATTGTATGGATTGACGGATAAAGACAGGGACCTCTCATTCTACAACCACATCCCCTTCCAGAAGCCTTCCCTCCCTTCCTCCATGACTAGGTACTTGCCTCTTGTCCCTGATCCTGTAGCACTGCTCTTCTCTACCTTTGACTTGTAAACAAGCAGACACAGTAAAGGGCTGTAAGTGCCATTTTCCAAGTGATGTTAGAATCTTAGGACAGCCAGGAAAGAGCTTGCATACAACATGTTTACTGTCATCCCCATAGCAAACGATACCTCTGGGCACATGGGAGGTGGTCAGTACACGTTTGTTGAATGAGTCAATGAAAGAACACTGACTGTTTGCAAGGACTAGTGGAAGCAAATCTTGCCTTTTTGTATCTCTCTCACTACTGCTCTGTCAGAGCTGGTTTTCTCTTACCAGGGAGCCAGATCTGATTGCTGAGCAGGACTGGAATTCCCTCCACCTCAAACATACACACGCTCTCTCTCTTTCTCTCTCTTGCGGGCGTGTGCACTCTCGGCACTTTTAAAGGGGTCACCCGATTGATTCGCTTTAATAGCCTGTCTTCTTATCCTCCTTTTCCCCCTCCTGTGACCCCAATTCCTGCTGGTTAATTAATTTTTCTTCTGAAGGTAAATATTCTTCCAGGCTCTTTCCCTCTTCCTTTGGGTCCCAAGGGGTGTGAACTCTGGGAGACCCCCCCGCCCCGCCCCCAAGCCTTTGCATAAACACCTATTGTCATCAGTTCCAGTCACTGTACGTGGATATTTTGTTTGGATTTAAAGACCAGAGGTGGAGTGAACAAGGGGCTTTTGCGTTCAGGAACAGAGGGTACTGGCAGCCTCGGCGGCTTCTCCATTTAATTCCTGGGGGTAGTGCGGACAACACGATCTGCCCAGAAGAGCCAGCCTTGCCCAGCTCAGCCATTGCCTTTGCAGCCTCGTGCCTGTGTGCAGGGCAGAAACCAGAACACTCAAAGACTTGCCTGTGGTCTTCTTAGTTAATATACCTTGGTGCAGAGAACTAACTCTTGCTCTGGGTGAGCACTCTGGTTTCTCTAGGCCTTAGTTTTCTCATCTGTAGAGTGGCTCAATCACCTCTGAGCAACTACAACTACTGACCTGTAATTTTAAATGGAATGGCCTCCTCCTTGTGAAAAAACAGAGTGGTTTTCTGGCATGTGGGCATGCACAAGTAGGAATCGGTTTAGGTGGATTTAGGGTTATGCAACATGGCGGGGACCCTCAGTAAGCATGTAGTGTAGGCGTTCTGGAGTCAGACTGCCTGGGTTTGAGCATTGGTTGAACCTCATGTACCAGGCACCATGCCAGATGTTCTGCATGGAAGATCTCATTCAGCCCTCATGCTGCCCCACGGAGTAAGTCCTATTAGTATCCTGTTATACAGATGGAGAATTGAGGTTTAGAGAAATTAAGTAACCAATTGAGGCACTTGGGTGGCGGAGCCAGGTTTTGAAAGCAGATATTCTGGTTTGAGTTGAGCTAATGAACCATTCTGTTGTGCTGCCCCCTGCAGGCAGATGTGTGTCATGACAGGTCTGTACAGAGGAGGTTTTCAGGGTTCACTCGGAGATTGGCGAGTAAGTGTCTTGTGCAACGCTTTCCCGTCTCTGCAAAAAGACATTGCATTTTAAGTGTCTGAAGTTGTGCCTGACTTTGCTCCTCAGCCCTGGAGGGTACAGAAGTGGCTTGAAGCGTCAGAACCTTGGTGGTGATTTCCTTCAGGCACTTTTTGCGGTCTGCCATAAAAATCAGCAGCAGGCACCCTCAGAGAACCTTGTGCTAAATATGTCTGGTGGGAGGGTGCAGGTACCTCTGCCCCACCCCCAAGATCCTCCTTCTGTTGTGGTGCAGAGCTTCTCAAACTTTACATGCATTCAAAAGCCATGGGGATTTTGGTAAAATGCAGATTCTGGCTGAGTAGATAATGTGGGCTGTAGATAGTAGATAGTGAGGCTGATTGTCTGAATTTCTGCTGAGGCTGCTGGTCTGAGGTCTGCACTTTGAGCCATGAGGGTCTACAGTTTATGGTTTCCAGGGAACTAAGCTGGCTGTATCAGAATGATCTAGAGTCCTCAGTAAGCAGCTTCTGAGGACCTGTGTGGGAGATTCTCAATCAGCAGGTGCAGGATGGGACCCAGGAAGCTACAGGTGTTCCAGGGACCACACTATGAGAAACACTGCCTCACTCAGTGGTTCCTGTGCTCGTCAGAATCCCTGGTGGATTGAGGCCAACTTGGGAAAGATCAGTTTTGGGGTCTAGGGTGGAGCCGGGGGCCGACTTGTGTCCTGTGTCCCCAGGGGAGTCTGGTCCACACTCAGGTTTGGAAATTCTTGCTGTAAATACTTCTTTACCTCGTCAGCTTTAGCCTTTCCCCTGGCCCCAAACTCTCCCTTAAGCCAGAGTCCCGCTGGCTCTTTCTCCTGCTTTGTTGTAGCCAGTGCGTGGCTCCTCAGCCCTCTGCACCTGGCTTTTGCATCCTCCACGGTGACGTATTTGCTCTGGGGAAGATCACCAGGAACCTCCTAATTGCCAGATTGAGCAGGTGTTGCAATCCAATTGTACTTGACCTTCGCGCAGCACTGGACACTGTTGACCGCATCCTCCTCCCCTCTCCTTTGCTTTGCTGGACTTACCGCGCCCCCACGCCCCTATCTCCTGGCTGCTCTTCTACCTTCTTGGTCTTCTTCCCTGGGTTTTCAATCACCAGCAATGGATTCTGGCCTTTCCATCTAGTACATTCTCCCTCGGAGACCTCATCCCCTCCCATAAGCTAGTGATGCCCAGATATTTATTTCCTGAGTGATCTGCACACATTGATGGTGTCACTCCTCCCTTGCTTGATGTGGACTCTGGAGGCAGCTGCCCTGGGTTCACCTGCTGGCCCTGCCACTGTCAGCCGAGAAATCTTGTGCAAGTCTGTGACTTCTTTAGGCTGCAGTTCTCATCTGGAGGAGGGGATGAAGTGCCTAATCTATGTCTAGTGCTCTCTGGGGTTGATGTCCTCTGAGCACACAGTAGATGTCTGCTTTGATCTTTCTTTAATCGTTAGTAATAAGGAGTAGGAATAATAACAGCAACCCTCCAGTGGCTCCCAGCTCACCCGTGGAATCCAGTGAGACTCCGAAGCATGTCTTCCAGAGCCTTCCTGGCTGGCCCTGCCTATCTTGTTGGCTGCAGCTCCTTCCCTCCTGCATGCCGCCCACCAGCTCCGCCTCATACCCCTGTGCCTTTCCACGTGCCGTTTCCCTCTGTGCCTCTGTCCTCCTGGCAGAGTCTACATGAAGCCCCCTGTGACCCCAGAAGCAAAGAGCCATGTCTTCCTTCATGCTTCTGCTCAGTCTTGGGGGTTCTTCTGAAGCAGGTGACCTACTGTACCGACTCACCTTGCTTATATGTCTTTGTCCCCATTTGACTGCAAGCTCTTTCAGTTATACTTGCATCCCTGGCGTTGGATGCTGCTGACACTCATCGTGGGCTGTTGGAATGAATGAATGAATGAGTGAATGAGTGGCACTGAGAATCAAAGCCAGTCTGTCCACTGGCATAGAGGGCAAGTGCTCTGAACGTCTGCAATGAACTCACCTCCTTACGGACAAAAACTTAGGAGTCCTTGACTCCTCTCTTTTACTATCTGCCCCCTCTCCCTGCTCTTGTCCATCTGCAAGCCCAGTCAACTCTACCTAAGGCAGTAGGTCTCATTCAGGGGTGATTTTAACCCCCAGGGTTATTTGGCAATGCATGGAGACATTTTTGGTGGTCGCGGTGCGAGTGCTGCCGGTGTCTGGTGGACAGAGGCCAGGAGTGGTGTGGAGCATCTTGCAGTGCACAGGACAGCACCCAACAGAGAGTTCTCTGCCCCAATGTCAGCAGCACTGAGGTTGAGGATTCTGAGTCCATCGATAGCTCTGCATCTTCCCCACTCCCACACTAGTGCAAGGCACTGTTGTCACCCCCTGGACTGGTCTTTCTGCTTCCCTTGCGTCCACACCCTCAGTTCATTCTCCACTGGGCAGCGGAGTGGCCTTTTAGAAAAGATAAGTAAGATCACTCCCCTGTAGTGACTTCCCATCACAGCTGGGATCTTGCACTCAAACTCCTAGCTGGGCTGAGGAAGCCCTACCTGACCTGGTTCCTGCTTACCTGTCATTGTCCTCCCCTCACCTGCTGGGCACTCTGCTCTGGCCCTGCCCCGCTGCCCTTTTTTCTGTTCCAGGTTCCTTTCAGGCTTTGGGTGTGTTCTTGAGATCTTCTTCTCCCCTCTTGCTTGGCTGGCTTTTTCTTGTCTTTTAGATCTCACTGTAACTGGTTCTGCCTCAGCTGTTTCTTTCCTCATCGCGCAAATTAGCTGTATGGTCACTGACTGTCACATCTCTGTACATCACCACATAGCACCTAACGCTGCCTGGGTTTTTTAATTGGTTTGTTTTTTCTTATTCTTCCCCCCACTAGAGCTCCATGAGAGCGAATGTCCCCTGTGTTACTCAGGGCTCTATCCACCCATGCATAGAACAATGCCTAGCACATACTCAGTTATCAATAGGCAGTGATGGGAGTAGGAGTAACATTAATAGCTTGCGCTTACATAGTGGAGTCTAAAAACTCTAAATGCTTCACATTTAATCTCCACGATAGGTTTGTGAGAAGGAAACCATGATCATCACCTTCATTTTATAGGTGAGGAAACTGAGCACCAGAAGTTTTATAACTTGTCAAAGATCATGTAGCTGGAACATTACAGAGCTGGGATTTGAACTTAAGTGGTCTGACTCCAGAGTTAATCACTCCACCACACTGCTTGTTGAGGAAACGAATGTGGAATATGAATGATGATTTCACACTCATTCTTCCCGAGTGAACGCACGGTCGGGCAGCCTTTGTAGGACTGGGATTTAGTTTGTTCTGGGTTCAAATTTTGTAACTGGCTCATATTTTGTGATTCACTTGCTTGTGTCATGGGATTATGGGGAGGGAGTACCAAAAATCTCTTATCTCATAAACAGTTTGATTTTAATGTTCTGGATACTTCTTTCGATCCTCACTACTGATCATGTTTCCTTTATTGTTTTGGCCACTAGGAAACTCAACTAAAACTTAAGCCATGATGCTTTTAATAGTAATCATATAATACTTTATGGAATGCATTTTGTTGATTACCTTTTTTTCTTCTGCTTTTTCTAACATCCCATTTTCTTCATTTTTAATTGATTCTTTCCCTAAGCCAACTCAATTTATGAAAATAAATTATGAATTTATAACAAATCAGTATATATTATATGTAAAATGTGTCCTTGGGCAAGTTACTTAATCACTTTAATTCTCAGTGTCCTCTGTACAGTGTCCTCTGTACAGTGTCAGTAATCATTCTTGCCTCACAGTTTTTTGGTGGAGTGTAATTGGGGTAAAGTTCATGAAAGCCCAGGGCACATAATATTCGTCTAGTAAGAGTGTCTTTTCCCTCTTCCCTCATTTATAATGAGGCTGAGGGAATCTTGTACTGGTACCTGGCCCAGCGGAGGTGACAGAAGGTGGTTTAATATGTCTTATTGAATTGCTAACTGGCAGCTACAAGTCTTATTGAGCTGCTAATTGATACCACTAGCTG
Source organism: Propithecus coquereli (assembly GCF_000956105.1). Classification (NCBI taxonomy): domain Eukaryota; kingdom Metazoa; phylum Chordata; class Mammalia; order Primates; family Indriidae; genus Propithecus; species Propithecus coquereli. Next base: position 1,257,225 of record NW_012148619.1, on the reverse strand, counting down.
GTGAGCTCTATTACAGAGACCCACAGCAAATGACAGGCTGTCACCTGGTCCTGTTTTTGGTGACTCTTCCCACTACAATAAATTGATTTGTAACCAGCAGAAAGATACTAGGTCTAGTAAGTAGGAAAGACTCAACCACTGTGCAAGGGGCTTGTGCATAGAGCCCAGCCTGGAAAACAGAAAACATTTTCTGGACAGAAAATGAGTCAGACCCACAGAAACTTTTCATTACTATGGCAACTGGGTATTTGGCCAGTCCCTCTTTAGCTAGATGATAATATAGTATCGGGAGAGTGAAAACAAAACAATAGTTATAGTCGTAAAATCTCTTAGCCCTTTCTGGTAAAAGGCATCTTCTCATTTAATCCTCACGACCACTTTGTAAGGTCGGTTTCATCCAGGTCATTTACAGATGGGGGAGTAAAGCCCAGGACCGTTAAGTAACTTGCCCAAGGTCATGGTTCTGATAAGGGGTGTATCCAGGATTGGGATCCAGGTCTGTCTGATTCCTAACCTTTTATTCTTAACCACTAATATGGGTTATTTCTTCTATAAATCAGAAAAGGCAAAAAATTCAAGGATATTGACCTCCGTAGTACAGGGTTCTTTAGTCCCACAACTGTTGACATTTGAGGGCCAGATAAGTCTTTGTTTGGGGCACTTTCCTAGGCATTGTAACATGTTTAGCAGTACCCCTGGTCTGCCCACTAGATGCCAGTAGGACATCCCCTGGCATACCCCTCCTCTCCCCCACCCTGCCCCAGTATTGCCAAATGTTGCCTGGGGAACAAACCAGAAGAACTGGGGAGGAATTTGGCCAATTTAGTACCTTCCTGGAAAAAGAGCAACTCTTCCGTTTCTAATGTCACCAATCCTCTTAGATCTTGGGAGTTCCCAGAAGGTTTGGTTTCTTTCTTTGATTATATTCAGAGAGCCGTGCATTTATCACCACTGTCCAATTTTAGAACATTTTCATCACCCCAAGAAAAAACCCTATACCCATTAGCAGTCACTCCCCGTTGCCCTTCCCCCAGTCCCTGGGAACCACTGCTCTACTTTCTGTCTCTGTGGATTTGCCTACTCTGGGCATTTCATGTGAATGGAATCATATAACATGTGGCCTTTTGTGTCTAGCTTCTTTCACTTAGCACAGTGTTTTCAGGGTTTATCCATGTTGTATCATGTGTCAGTACTTCATTTCTTTTTATTATCAAATAATATTC
>NW_012148619.1:1251096-1252369 GCF_000956105.1 Propithecus coquereli | reverse complement strand
AGCAATAGCTAAGACTGCATTAATTATCATTGCTAGTACTAGGTTCCAGAGAAAGTGCTAAGCAGTTATCATATTGTCTTATTTAATCCCCAGAGCAATCCAGCGAGGTAGGTAGTATTAATATTATTTCCTGATGAGGCTAAATGACTTACCATAAACCACATAGCCAGGAAGTGGTAGAGCCGGCATTTCAACCCAGGCAGGCTGACATCCAACCCTATGTTCTTAACTGCTGTAATTAACTGTTGAAAGGCAAATGTTGATAGAGTTTACAGAGCGCTCATCACATCTCATCGCAACCGTCTGTTTATTGCCTTTTTTCCCCCTCTTTTCCTTGGCCAGGTATTCCTTCATCAGGGACTTCTTGCTAGCAGAAATGGTTTTATTCTCTCTGCAGCCCCCACACTTGGTCCTGTGTGTGGCGTAAAGAGAGCTTGAGAATGAATGTTAGTGGAGTGAGTAACCAAAAGAGCAAAGCCTTGCACTATATGAACATTACATTGGTTTCCACCTCATTTTTCTCAGGGTCAGCCATCTATGAGAATAGCAATTTGTGGAACCATGAACTGTGTTAGGGAGGGAAGGGTATTATTGAATCCCTACGAGATAGCAAGCATTGCGCTGTATTCTCTACATGCAAAATCTCATTTTATTATCACCACTGAGGTCTGCGCTATCTTTATCCCCTTTTCCAGATGGGGACGCTGAAGCTGAGCGAGGTTCTTGTCAAAGGTCTCAGCAATTATGTGGTAGATGGTAGCCCAGATGCTCTGCCCAAAGCCCTTGTGAACTCTTAACCGCAGCCTGTAGACTGCCTACTCTAGGCATGAAAGAGAAGATGTTTGGGAAGAATTTTCTATGACACAGTCTTCTGGCAAAGCTGTTTCAACTGAGTGCCTTCTTTCCATATTTATATTCCAGTTAGCTTGTGGTCTGTTGCTCTTGTACTCCCCAGCGTGTTTGTCTGAAACAGCCAGTATGTTACTTTAGCAAGAAATCATATGTTGTGATATCCGATCAATAAAACTTGGAGTCTACTCCAGTAGTCATGTGGAGTTGAACTGTTGCAACGAGCAAAGGGCTTTTTGCTCAAGCAATAATTTTTGCAAAGGCTTGAATTCCAGAAGTGAGTTTGGCTTTCTGGGCTGTTTGTCATCTGCCTTGGGACCACAATAAAAGAGCTCCCCCTCAACCCTCAGATTTCTTAGAGAATCCAGGCAGATTAGTTTTTAAAAGTCTTTTGTTTTTATAAGGCTCTCTGTTTTCTTGCTCC
>NW_012148619.1:1249143-1251046 GCF_000956105.1 Propithecus coquereli | reverse complement strand
CCGGCTAATAGCATTGTTTTCTTAATTTCATTTTTGGATTGTTGATGGCTAGTGTATAAAAATACAATTGATTTTGCCACATTCATCTTATATTCCTGCAACTTTGCTAAACTTGTTAGTTCTAATAGTTTTTTTGTGGGTTTGAAATCGTTCTTTTTAAATATAAACATTTACAGCTATAAATTTCCCTCTCAGCCCTGCTTTAGCCGTATCCTATAAGTTTTGGTATATTGTGTTTTTGTTTTCATTCATCTCAAAGCATTTTCCAATTTTATTTGTGATTTTTTTCTTTGACCCATTGATTAATTTAGGAGTGTGTTACTTAGTTTCCATGTATTTGTGAACTGCATAAATTTCTTTCTGTTATTGACTTCTCCAATCACAATGGAGAACATATGTTATATGATTCCATTCCTTTTAAATTTGTTGAGGTTTGTGTCATGGCCTAACATTTGGTCTATCCTGGAAAATGTTCGTGTATACTTGAGAAGAATAAGTGTTCTGTTGTTGCTGGATGGAGTGTTCTATGGACATCTATTAGGTCTAGTTTGTTTATGGTGTTGTTCATGCCTTCTATTTCCTTACTGATCTTTAGCCTACTTATTTTATCCATTATTGAGGTCTATACCTATTATTATTTAATTTCTCCCTTTAATTCTGTCAGTTTTTGCTTCATGTATTTTGAGACGCTGTTTTTAGGCACATATAATTATGTCTTCCTGGTGGATTGACCAAATATTTTATCATGAAAGTTCTACTTTGTCTGTAAGGACTATTTTTGTCTTAAATTCCATTTTTGTCTGGCATCAGTATAGCCCAGCTCTCTTGATTCCAAATAGTTTTTTTTTTCTTTTCCCAAAGTCTCCCAGGCTTTTCCAATATGCAGTCAGGATTGAGTGTCACTGTTCTTGCAGCGTAAGTTAGAAGCTAAGACTCCATATTTTGTCCTTAAAGTTAGCTCACAGCTACCAAGAGATTATAGCCACGGGATTATCTGATTTCTGTGACTGGTGCTGAAGGCATCATAGAAACTTCTGGATGCCTTGGTGAAACCTTTCCTGGAGCAAGATTTGTGGTGGGTTAAAATGCTATTTTCCTGAAAGCGTTATTTTTAAGTTACATCATGACAGATAGAGAACATTCTCTTGTGCAGCCTGTCTGAGCAGCCTGAAGGAGCCTCCCTTCCTCTCTGTGCCCTGTTGCCATTTAACTCCTGATGTCCCTGAATGGGAGTCCTGTGTTTCTGTGAGTTCAATCCTCCCTTTATAGGCCTTTCTCTGTCCTCTTTGCAGGTGTTGTAGTAACAGTTAAGGAGACAAAATCTGAGCTGCAGGGTTCTGCTGTTTACGTGGCTTGTGTGGAGAGGACCAGGTAAATCCCTCAGAGATGCCTCGAGAGAGTTCATCAGACATGAGCTTCCTCTTCACAAGTCTGAAGGCCAAGAATATGCACAAAGTTTGCCAGGAGCCAGGACGACGGGAGAGGGTGGTGGCACTGAAAAGTAAAACCTTCTTTCTTTGGCAAAGATGACTGTCACTGCCCAGCGAGATAGAAAATGATCTGGAATGGATTCTTCTTTATTTAAATTTTTTCAAACTTGAAAACTGTCTTTGAGTGCCGTACTTGTCCTCACCTCTTTCTTTATTTTTTTCTTTTCCCCTCATTTCTTAGGAGTCGTCCCTTGGATATCACTTTTCATGGAGCTGGATGATGCCTTTACTGAAATACTCTTTGTTGAGATAGACACTGTTCTGTTCTGCCCATGTCTCTGTTCCCACATCTGGTCTTAATCTCAGGAGCTCCGATCCTGTCAGGAAGTTTTTCCACCAAGTAGTGAAAAGGCTCCAGAGGCTGAGTTATCTGACCCACATTTATTTATTATCTTTTTAGATCTTTTTTCCCC
>NW_012148619.1:1234954-1237813 GCF_000956105.1 Propithecus coquereli | reverse complement strand
CTTAATGAAAATGCAGATTTCCTAGGGGAGAGGCCCAGGAATCTGCATTTTCACAAGCATCCCTGGGGATTTTGCTGCAGGTGGACCACTGACTTGCTCTTTCCTAGAGGATGGGAAATTTTGGAAAAAATACTGGCAAGTAGGACAGTCTTAGGAGCGAGAACCTGCCCTTTGTCAGGCCCTTAGACAAAAGAGAAAGTGCATCCCGGGAAAGTCAACTCAAGGAGTGTCTCCCAGAAGGAGGGACAGTGCATTAGCCCCTGATTAGTGCAACCCAAGGAAACCAATTCCAGCAAAGATAGATGCGCTGCAGCCGGTGCAAATTTAGAAAGATGAAAAGAAGAGTCATGGTTTCCTTGACTGGACAGGAATGTCCCCTACTCTGCAGAGTAATGAAATACACAGATGTTAAAACGAAAAGAGACAGAGATAGATGGAGAATAATAGAGTGCGGGAGTGGTTAAGGACGGACTTAACAAAAATGCAGAGGAACCATGGTGTGCTGTCGGCCTTTGCCCTCCTAGGAATATCATTGCCAGTAGGGGACAATCAGCCCATCTCTGACAATCCTGGGCTGGAGGCTTTTTTTGTGGCCATCTGTGGCCAGAAGACGGTACCAGTTCCTGAGGGAGGAGGCCGTCAGCAATCAAAAGGCTACCAAAATGTGAAATATGCACGTCCTTTGACCTAGCAGTTACATTTAAGGAGATACTCTGCAGTAGGAAAAATAATATGTGCGTCTGGGTGTGCACTGTTTATTGAAAACACCCCAGATATCCATCAGTAATAGGAATTATGGGTATATAGATGCAGTAAAATGACTCTTAGCCATTAAAAATGATAATGTGTACCAGTAGTTATTGACATGAAAGGATGTCATAATATGTTAAGTGGCACAACCAGGCATCAGAATAGCATATATTTTATGGATACTTTTAAGTAAACCTGCCTACTCAGATTTCTGCTTATTAATTCAGTCAGTATTATTGTGTAACCTGTGTGCTAGGCACTTTTTGGGGCATTGAGGATACAGCAACAACCAAGACCATGTCCTTTGCTACTGGGAGTGTACTGCGCGGAGCCAGCAGCACTCCTGTGAGCTCGTTAGGAATGCAGAACCCCAGGCTGCACCCCAGACCGCCTGCATTTTATTAATAACAAGGTCCTCGGGCGATCCATTTGCACACTGTAGTTCCAGAAGCATGTTTACCAAAGTGGCCACAGTGTGTTACCCCAGGTGGTGGCAATTCGGGGTAATTTTTACATTTGCTTTCACGCGTTTCTCTATGATTTAAATTTTTGACAGTGAGCTATGCCTTGTGTTTATAAAAGCAAGGGTGGTAATTCTGCAAAACAGCTTAAGGCTCCTGCTTCTGGTTCTTGGGCTGTCTCAGCCACACACTGGCAGGATCCTGGGGCAGGAGTGGAAAGTGAGCAGAGGGTGAAGGTGAGTAGCTATTGCTCCTTTGGCCAGCCACAAAGGTCTGGAAGAGAGACCCTGGCTACCCGCAGGTACAGCTGGAGCTGTTGTCATGGCCTGAGAGAGGCCGCAGGTCTGATCAGCCAGGTTCGTGGCTGTTCCAGCTGAACAGAGAAGCTTGCACATCACAGCCTGTGTCCAGCTCTTCTGTGCGATTGCTACCTGGGGGGAGTCCGGGGAGGCGGCCGTAGATAGCAGGCCCACACCGCAGTATCCATCATCCTCCAGGATTGTGGGCAGCCCTGAGCCCTTGCCGGGCAGATAGGGAGCCACAGACGTGATATCTGGTCAGGAGCCTTCTGTCCAAGGCCTGGAAAGTTCTGGCCATGTGGGAGAGGGGCTTTCAGTCTCATGACCACTTTTGTTGGGGGTGTCTCCTGCATCTGATCCCAGAGGAGGGTTTCACCCAGGCATGGCCCTATGGCACCCTTCTCGAAGAACGGTACAGTTGAAAGAAACTGGACTCAGGAGCAGGAGAACTGGACTCTAGGCCAGTCTGACCCTAAATAGCTGTGTGAGTTTGGGCAAGTCCAGTTGCCTGTTTGGGTCTCAGTTGTCTCATCTGTGAAATGCGAGAATTAGTTACTGTATGGACTACCCTTGTGCCCCAGTTATTAGGCGTGTAAAGACTGAGTCTTTGTACGGGGGTGTCACATCCTGGCAACACTGGGATGTCTCCTGGTCCCCTCTAGTTTTGACACAGTGCCCAAATATTGGCCCCGGGATTGCCTCTGATCTACAACCTGGTTGTCACTGGCCCCTGGTGAAATGAGAAAAGCAACGACAACCTAGTGAACACGTTTTCACACCGTCCCTTTCAGGGTAAAGAGTTCTTTACCCCCACACTATACCTTCCTGCATTTGGATGCTAAAGCGGCCTTTTACTTAGGGCAACAGCGAGTGGAGGTTATTGCAGAGTTGTTCATGTCCTTGCTGGTAAACTAAAAAAAGTTGGCTGTGTTATTCTGTGTTATTCTTCCCTCCACTCCCATCTCGTTTGTTATTTATTATTTACTGGTCTGTGAAGTCCAGAACTGTGACAAGCAGCCTCTGAGGAGGGGGAGGACTCAGATCAGTAAATAAACCCAACCCCCAGGAGAGCCCTGATCCCCATCCTTCTGCTAATGAAAGCTGCTGCTTTGAATAGTTTGTGGAGCAGATCCTTGAAAAGTGGCGAATTCAAGTATCCAGTGGAATCGAGTCACCTTGTCTGCCTTTGTCAATGGAATCGAGTCACCCTGTCCGCCTTTAAAAACAGGCAGGATCAGCCTTTCACCTTCTGCCAGGGGCTGCAGGGTTTCACGCTGGAGTCTCCCCTTCTTGGAAGTTGGTGGGTGGGAGGGGGACAATCCAGACCTTGCCCAGGACTCCCCCTGAGC
>NW_012148619.1:1231086-1233824 GCF_000956105.1 Propithecus coquereli | reverse complement strand
CAGACCGTGCCTCGGTTAAAGAGACTAAATGCAATGGAGCAGGGAGCCTGCTGAGCCCTGGCAGAATGGCATTCCAGGCAGAGGGAGCAGACAGTGCAAAGGCCCTGAGGTGGGGATATGCTGAATGGGCTTGAGGGGTCCTGGGTGGCCAGACCTTGATGCGAGGGAAGGTATGGAATTGAGGGGCCCCATAATGCCATGGCGGGAACTCTAGGCTTTACTCGAAGGGGATGAGAAGGCAGTGATGTTCTGAGCGGCGGAGTGATGAGGAAATGCTTTCAGCTTAGATGTCAGCGCCTACAAGCCTTCTTTCTTCCCTGATCCCTCAAATGGTGACCAGAGCAAGGCAGGCTGATCAAGGACTGTGGGTTAGAAGCGTGAACCTGGCTAGAAGGACACGATCGCCTGACTGCTGCCCTTTGGAAAGTCTGCTTGCAAGGTCGGCCCTTGGCTGGCATCTCGGGACTTGGATTTTGGGAAGGCACCACTACCCTAACTGATAAGAGTGGCTCACTGTGCCTAAACTGGTTGTGCAAACGTGGTTTATACTGCGTTTCCACTGGGAGTCTGGAAATTTGGTGCACCCACAATGCCTGCCTAAGCAGCCCCTGATAAAAACCCTGGGCACTGAGTCTCCAATGAGCTTCCCTGGTAGACGATGTTTCACACGTATTGTCACAACTCGTTGCTGGAGGAATTAAGCCTGTCCTATGTGACTCCACTGGAAGAGGACTCTTGGACGCTGATGCCTGGTTTCCTTCAGACTTCACCTTGTGTGCCCTGCCTCTAGGCTGATTTTGCTTTGTATCCTTTTGCTGTAATGAATCGACTATATGCTGGGTCCTGCGAATTCTCCTAGTGAATCATTGAACCCAGGGTGGCCTTGGGGACCCCTGACACAACACTGTATAATGTTTTAGAATGGTAAGTTTGTAGTTCTTAAACGTTCTGGGAGCAGATTGCTTTTTTGTTTTAAAGTCTGACACATGGTGAATATTTGATGAAACAGCTCCCTAATACATCAGTATTTGGTGGAAAATGTTCATGCCCTTCCACTTAGTAACCCCCTTTCTAGGAATCTGGCCTAAGAAAATTGTTTGATATTCAGGCAGAGCTTTATGCACAAAGATGTTCTTCGCGGTACGATTTATAATGCTGAAAATTTGATTGTAACTAAGTATCCAACATGGAAGAAATGGTAAAATAACCTTCGTACACCAATATGATGAAATATTTTGCAGCCATAACAAACTTGGGAAAATAATTATATTGTGATGATAAGTGAAAGAATTAGTATACAAAAGTATATGCATTCTCTCCAGAGATTTGTGCTGAATGAAAACAAACCATCCCCAAAAGTTTACATACTGTATGATTCCATTTATGGAACATTGTTGAAATGACGAAAGTATAGAAATGGAGGACAGATTGGTGGTGGCCAAGGGTTTAGAAGAGGGTGAGGTAGGAGGGAAGTAGGTGTCGCTATAAAAGGGCAGCCTGAGGGCTCTTTGTGGTGATAGTATGTTCTGTATCTTGACTGTATGGGTATTAATGGCCTGGTTGTGATACTGTCTATGGTTTTAGTAATACAAGATGTTACCATTGGGGGGAAAGCAGGAATAGGATATATGGGATCTCACTGAGTTATTTCTTACAACTGGGTGGGAATCTACAATGATCTCAAATAAAAAGTTTAATTTAAAAAAAACCCTGGAATGTTGAAGAAAAATTGTGTGTTCTGATGTCACTTGTGTAGATAAGATGCATAGAAGAACGTTAATTGTAGTTACTTTGGAGTGGAGAGATTATAGGCAGTTTTTTTCTTCTCTATTCTTTATTTCTATGTATTCTACAATGGGCATATGTTTAGCTTTTTATTTTGAAATAATTTTAGGTCTGCAGAAAAGTTGCGAAAAGGGTACTGAGAGTTTCCATACTCATCACCCATCTTCCCCTAATATTAACATCTTATGTAGTTGAGCACAATTATCAAAACTAAGAAACTAACATTGGTACAACACTGTTAACTATGCTACAGAACTGTGTTGGAATTTCAACCAGTTTTTCCACTGATGTCCGTTTTCTGTCCTAGGATCGTGTATTGCATTTGGCTCTCTAATCTTTGCTAATTCCCCAGTCTGTCTTTGTCTTGCATGGTCTTGGAGATTACTAGTAGGTTACAGTGTAAAAAGCCTGTCCATTTGGGTTTGCCTGGTGTTTTCTCGTGATTACCCTGATATTACACATTTTTGGCAAGAATAATACAAAAGTGATAGCTGTATTGTGTTCTCCTCAGTTCCTCATTTGAGGGGGACCATAATGTTGATATACCTTACTACTGATGTTGACCAAGGTCACTTGGTTGAGGTGGTGTCTGCCAAGTTTCTCCACTGCCAAGTTACTGTTTTCCCTTTTGTGATTAACAAGCATATTGGGGGAGATACTTCGAGACTATGCAAATATCCTGTTTTTCTTCAAGCTTTCGTTCTCTGATTCTAGCATCTGTTGGTGGATCTTGCTTGCCTGCCTGTAGCAATTATTACCATGGTGTTTGCTCAATAGCAACTTTCTATTTTCCATGTTTCTTCTACATTTATTAATGGGAATTCGTTTGTAAGGAAGAACTCTCCCTTCTTTCCCATTTACTTATTTATTCAACACTTTCTGCTATCAGTATGGCCTTAAAGATATTTATTTTATTCTCTGGGTTACCATCCAATACCATTGCTCTTTATTTT
>NW_012148619.1:1228555-1231036 GCF_000956105.1 Propithecus coquereli | reverse complement strand
TTCCTCCATTACCACGTTGTTCTTGCCTCTAAGCCTTTGCACATGCTGTTCCCTCTTCTTGGAACATCCTTTGTTTCACACTTCTCAAATGCTAAAATTTCAAGCTATCTCCTATGTATTCTCCTTCTTTTTTTTTTCCAAACAGGGTCTTAGTCTGTCACTCCAGCTAGACTGCAGTGGCGTCATCGTAGCTCACTGCAACCTCAAACTCCTGGGCTCAAGTGATCCTCCTGCCTCAGCCTCCTAAGTAGGTGGGACTACAGGTGCACACCACCACACCCGGCTAATTTTTTCTATTTTTGGTAGAGATGGGGTCTCGTCCTTGCTCAGGCTGGTCTCAAACTCCTGACCTCAAGTGATCCTCCCACCTCGGCCTCCCAGAGTGCCAGGATTACAGGTGTGAGCCACTGTACCTGCCTTGTATCCTCATTCTTTACAGGTGTGAAACGAACAGAGTTTATGAATTAACGTTAGTGGAATGAATAAAAGAATGAGTAAGGCCTCCGACTGTAGATATTAGATTGATTTTGACCTAAGCTAAGTGTAGGGTATCTCAGTTGAAACTGACCTTCCTTTGGGAAACCTTTTCTGACATCAGCCTCCATCCCAGCTTGAGATTAGGCATCCTATAGCTCCCCCAGCAGAGCACTCATTGCCTTGCATGCAGAGGCTCGTGTCTGTGTCTTCCACTGTCAGAGAACCTGTCATCTTTGCTTTTGAATTGTTGCACAACTGGCTTAGCACCTGACAGATAGTAGGATGTTTAGGAATATTTTGTTATGGCCAAGAAGGGGCAGGCTTTTTTTTCTTTTGCCTCTTTAACCCTATTTTGTATTGTGCACAAGTGAAGTATAAATCCTTACAAAGCAAAGAGAACTGATTAAAAGTTTTAAAGCTCTAAAAGGGCCTTTTTGCTGGGACAACAGCCGTTTGTATATGAGTCTGCAGTTTTTTGTGTGTGAAGCAGCATCATTTTGTATCTTGCATATGAACATGAAAGAAGAGAGAACTTGTTGAAATGGGGAAAAATCTTAAAAGAGGGCTGTAGTTTCCTTGTGAATATTCTTCTCATGGTAATTATCTGGGATGTGAATGTTAGACTTGACTTGAGGGGGTAATGGTTAGAGTAGGTCCCACAATGGCCCTGTTGCCATGATTCTTGGAGTGGCAGCAACATCAGGAAGAAGGGAATAATAAGGCCATTTGCTCTGTGGGTGTAAGACAGAGGCAGAAGCAGTTCAAGTAGGATGTTCGCACTTTAGTGTTCATTGGAATTCCCAATGTGCTTAATGAAAATGCAGATTTCCTAGGGGAGAGGCCCAGGAATCTGCATTTTCACAAGCATCCCTGGGGATTTTGCTGCAGGTGGACCACTGACTTGCTCTTTCCTAGAGGATGGGAAATTTTGGAAAAAATACTGGCAAGTAGGACAGTCCTAGGAGCGAGAACCTGCCCTTTGTCAGGCCCTTAGACAAAAGAGAAAGTGCATCCCGGGAAAGTCAACTCAAGGAGTGTCTCCCAGAAGGAGGGACAGTGCATTAGCCCCTGATTAGTGCAACCCAAGGAAACCAATTCCAGCAAAGATAGATGCGCTGCACCCGGTGCAAATTTAGAAAGATGAAAAGAAGAGTCATGGTTTCCTTGACTGGACAGGAATGTCCCCTACTCTGCAGAGTAATGAAATACACAGATGTTAAAACGAAAAGAGACAGAGATAGATGGAGAATAATAGAGTGCGGGAGTGGTTAAGGACGGACTTAACAAAAATGCAGAGGAACCATGGTGTGCTGTCGGCCTTTGCCCTCCTAGGAATATCATTGCCAGTAGGGGACAATCAGCCCATCTCTGACAATCCTGGGCTGGAGGCTTTTTTTGTGGCCATCTGTGGCCAGAAGACGGTACCAGTTCCTGAGGGAGGAGGCCGTCAGCAATCAAAAGGCTACCAAAATGTGAAATATGCACGTCCTTTGACCTAGCAGTTACATTTAAGGAGATACTCTGCAGTAGGAAAAATAATATGTGCGTCTGGGTGTGCACTGTTTATTGAAAACACCCCAGATATCCATCAGTAATAGGAATTATGGGTATATAGATGCAGTAAAATGACTCTTAGCCATTAAAAATGATAATGTGTACCAGTAGTTATTGACATGAAAGGATGTCATAATATGTTAAGTGGCACAACCAGGCATCAGAATAGCATATATTTTATGGATACTTTTAAGTAAACCTGCCTACTCAGATTTCTGCTTATTAATTCAGTCAGTATTATTGTGTAACCTGTGTGCTAGGCACTTTTTGGGGCATTGAGGATACAGCAACAACCAAGACCATGTCCTTTGCTACTGGGAGTGTACTGCGCGGAGCCAGCAGCACTCCTGTGAGCTCGTTAGGAATGCAGAACCCCAGGCTGCACCGCAGACCGCCTGCGTTTTATTAATAACAAGGTCCTTGGGCGATCCATTTGCACATTATAGTTCC
>NW_012148619.1:1217889-1218615 GCF_000956105.1 Propithecus coquereli | reverse complement strand
GGACTTCAAGGTACATCTAAAAGGACTCATTTTCACATTCAGAGTTAGTGGGATGAGTATGCAGTGATCTGCGAACTTAACCTCCTGATGTCTTGCTGTTTATCTTTTCCTCCTGCAGCCAAAGCTAAATCGAAATGCGGCCCGACGTTCTTCCCCTGCGCCAGCGGCATCCACTGTATCATTGGTCGCTTCCGATGCAATGGGTTTGAGGACTGTCCCGACGGCAGCGACGAAGAGAACTGCAGTAAGTGCCGACCACCCAGACGCTGCTATCCCTTGTTCTCTCCAACCAGCCAAACATTTCCATGTTTGATGCTCTCGTCTCTGTGCTTCCCAAAGTCAGAGGCTCAGGCTTTCTCTGTCACCTAGATTCTGTTCTTTCCTACTTCTTTCTTGTGACAATCTGTAAATGCTCAGCTGCCATTTATTGGGGGCTCTACTAAGTGCACTGGGGCCTGAGGCATACTTTATTTTCAGTTCTGACAGCAGCTCTGCAAATGTAGGTGGACTATCCCTTGTCAACAGAGAAGGAAGTTCAAGTTAGAGAAGTAAATGAACTCATCCAGGGTCACGTAGCTCCTAAGTAGCAAAGCCATTTCTAGCTTCATTCATACTCTCTTCTGATCGACTCTGACTCAACAGCACATGTCTATCGGCTTGCTTACTTTCCTTCTTACTTTGAGCTCTTTTTTTTAAAAAAGTGTTTATAGGTACATATTCAATATA